>NC_064288.1:23785990-23788680 GCF_019186545.1 Solanum stenotomum
CTCTTAGGCACGACTATGGAGTAACAAAAGAGCGAAAGTTCCTAAGCATCTCGTAGCCTTCCATTCATAAGTGTGGCGTGCTTCACACCCATGAACAAGACTCTACTCGACGTGGTATCTTGTGACATGGATCCTACATTATTCTCAACCTTATGCTCTGATACCAAGTTTGTAACGACCCGAGGGCACCCCCTAGTTGTTACCGGCGTATTTGACCTCGAAGAGGACTTATACAAGCCCTTAACATTCATCATAGAATAAAAACACGGAAAATTTAAAAGTTTTACTTTGGAAGTTCAACTTCACTTCATATACGAAAATAGAATCTAACTTCGTCACAATGTACCATCTAGACATAGAGGCATCGAAAATGGGACTTAGCCCTTACATCAATAAGAAGTCTAGAAATAGGAAAGTACAACATTGTCTTTCAACATAAGCAAAGAACTATACATAGAAGCTAGATCATAGGGTGTTGTCCTCCGACTTGAGGACTTACCAACTTGGGGAAGCAACTCCAAGTGTCTTGAGAAGTAAGCTTGAATCCTCAATGGCCTGAACCTAAATGTTTGGGGAAAAAGGAGACAAAATGGGTTAGTACAACACACGTACTAAGTATGGCTACTATGTATAAAAACCATTGAAACATGCATAAAGGGTCATTTTAGTCAAACACGCTTTTTACCAAGTAAATCCAATATGGACACAAAGTAAGCATCATAGTACAAACCAACATAATATCATCCCAACACGTAGACAACCCAAGTAATACTAGTGCAATGCAAGAAATAGAATCCCATAACCCTATTCAAAGCTAAGTATCACATTAAGCAACCTACTTCATGCATACATACATAAGATCATACTTCATCATAACTTACCATATTCATAATGATCATACATAACATAGCTTTAACATACATAAGTCATAATCATCATAATCATATGTGAACACTACTACAACCATCTCTTAGGATCCCACAAGTGCAATGTGCAAGAGAAGTCCCATACCCTCCCTTACACAATGAAGAAACCCTTAAGAAAGCCCTAGTAAGAGTTCACACATTTCATACCTTCATTTAGTTTTACATTAGGGAGATATTGCCATAATAGACATAGACCATGAGAGCTACATGGAATTCGGTGTTCTACTCCCACACCGAAAAGAGAGGGTTAACACTTGCCTAAGGTGTAACCATTCGTACATAGCTATCTAGGTGGATCCACTAATCTAAAGTCCTATGTGGGCACATAGTTAAGGGTCAAGAAGACTGCTCCTAGAAATCCTAACTTACAAAACGTGGGGATTTCCATCTCATGAGACAACACATACCGTGGGTAATCCAGACTTTCTAAACGTGAGGAAACCCATGTGGGGAGCCGAACTTACTAAACGTGAGACCCCCATCTCATTTACATGCCCTTTCGGTGCTAAGCATCTAATTCCCTTTTGTAATCATCTTTAGTCATCACATAAGTTCACATTAGTCTTTACTAGGCTCTTATGAAAACATCTTACCATAATAGCTCATATGTGTTCATAAGTGAGTAACAATCCTTTCACTTTAGAGACACTTAGCGAGTGAGTAAACCTTTCAATTTACATTACACTACAATCATGAGAACTATCTTTCAATCATATATCAATCATACCATAATATACATACATGCTTCATAGGTAATTCAAGTGTAGAGGGTTAAGGATGAGGAAACTAGGTCCTCAACACCACAACAACACATTAGGTATATCATCATTACAATCTAAGTAGTTCACTTTTCATACTTGAGTTTAAAGAAGAACCAACCTTTATACCTTCTTGCCCTTCCTAGGACATTCATGCTTCAATCACCAATCAGTTCATGACCAATACATAATACAAGGTAATTCATGAAGTAATACATAATCAACATCAATAAAAGGAATTGATATATTCCCTTCATAGCCTTCAAGGCTTCATTCAAAGACTCAACCCTAATTTCATAGAAATTATACATAGCCTAGGGTAGAATCATCATACAAACATGAATTACATAACATCACATTTGATTCATAGCCTTCACTTAATATCCAACACAAACTAGGGTTATAATTAGGAAAAGGAGGAGAAACATGGGTCTCATGGGGAATTATTCAAGAAACCACAAATACAACATAAATTCATTCATAATTGTTCATATAACATCAATTAAATTCAGTTTATAACATAAATTTCACTTTAGAAAGAAGACCCACGTTTTTGGATTGAAAACCTAGAAATTGGAGATTTTGAAATTCATCTTGAAGGGACCTCTTGGGGAAAGGAATCCCAAGAGTGATAAGCAACCATACCTTAGTTGATTCCTTGAGAATCAATGGAAAAACTCCAAGCAATTTGGGAAAGAACCTTGAAACCCTAGCTCCAATGTATTCTTCTTCTTCTAAGGTTTTTAAAGACAGTTTAGAGAGAAGTGGGAGAGTTTTGATTTCAATTGGGTGTTGTGTATGATGACCAAAACTTGTGAATTTAGACTTAAAAACCAATATATAATTAACCTCTAAAAGCACCCAAAACACCCCTACTTAAATAGGACTTAAAAGGAAAAGTTCCTAAACTCCTCATTTAAATGGTCCCCGTCAGGGACCACGGCCAACATTCACGGACCGTGAAAATGCACCACGGGCCGTGGTACTGCCCGTGGTGTTGGAGGCA
>NC_064288.1:23794435-23813298 GCF_019186545.1 Solanum stenotomum
CAAAATCCATATATTCTATCTCTTCCAAAATAAAAGAGACTACTATTTATACTAATAAAATAAAGAAGACACTTCTTTGACAATTTTACCCTTAATGAAGTAAGGGCCTTGTTTGGTTGTCTTCTTTTGTGAATTTCTTGAAATTATGAGATGACCATTTGCACAAATGGCCTCTTTCTTCTTTCTCTTCACTTAGATGGACCTTCCACACATTGTACTTCTTGATTTTGTGTCCATCAAGCTCCTCTACTGCTTTTACGCGATCCATGCTATCCATGTTGTTATCAATTCAAGCCTTGGTGCCAAGTGATGTTCACAAGCCACCCCTCTCCCTCGTCAAGTGCACCACAGCCCGTATTGGTGACTATGGTGACTTGGGAAGTAGCTACCCTAACAACCCCCAACTCCCTAAAATCTAAGAGAAAACTCCACGCCCACCTTCACAAGCCGTGAAGTGGACCACGACTCGTGGTCCTTCTCATAAAGGGTGAGGCAGTGTCTGGGACACTTGGAGGTCCCTTTACCTTGACCAAGGAAACTCCACAAAGCCTCCCACGATCCATGGTCATGACCACGAGCCGTGGTGATGGCTGTTGAGTTTGAGGCAGTCACTCCAAATTTGGGGCAGCCTTGGCCTTAGGCCTTGGCTTGCCCCTTTTGTTTGGCACTCCTCCTTTAGGCCTTAACTCATAGACCACCATTTCACACTTAGATGGTCTACTAACCTAGGGGAATTCATTTTATACCTCATTGACACTACGTTTAGGCCCTAGTTCAGCCTACAAAATTTTTGGGGTGTTACAAGTTGTGTCTCCACTAGTTTAGGGCGTGACAATGATGTTGTGTTGTGAAAGGATATTCTCATAAACACATAACTAGCATGATGTGAAAGTTTTTCTCACATATAAAGGATTCTTAGGTTTAAAGGATTTCTCACCTAGTTGAATCAAAGAGTGAAAGCTATCATAATGAACTAGCTTGGATTGGTTGTCCAAGGGCACGTTTCCGTGAATAATGAGGTCAAGTAAGAAATGACTATTCCGTTGGATTTAAGCTTAGCACCGAGTGGATATTGATGATGAAATGGAATCTCTTCCGTAGTAGAGGTCGGGTTTATGAAAGCAATCTCATGAGATGGAATCTCCCTTGTTAGTTGAGGTCGGGTTTCTATAGCAATCTCTTTATCCCTTATCTATGTTCCCCAATAGGTTGATTAGCTAGTGGATCCACTTAAGCTATAAGTTCATGATCCTTACCTTGGCAAGTGGGACAACCCTTTTTGGTGTGGGAGACACTGGGGGATCATGTTACAGCTCACATAGTCTCTATGTCGGTTAAGGCTAATTCCCCACAAGTAATAATGGACTAAGGTTACTTCAAGAAGTATCACATATGAGTTCAAAGGTATTAAAGATGATGTTAGCATGCATTGACCATGATTTTATTACTTATGTTTATAACTCTTTTATATCATGTTTTAGCTTGGTCAATTGCATGTCATGAAATGAAATGTCCCTTTTAGCATGATTTAACTATTTTATGCATGGCTATCATACTTGGTTCATTGTTTTGTACTAACGCATACTCTTGCCTAACTGTTTTAGCCCTTACTTCTTTGGATCTAGTAGCTTGAGGTGGATGATCGTTAGTTGTGACATTCATTTGTACCTCCAAACTACTAGATTCGGAAGCATTAGCGGCCTTCCGATTGAGAAGTAGTGGGTGCAGATTGTAGGGCTGCGTTCTTTCTTCTTGGAGGCATAGTACCTGAGAAATAAAACACTCATTAGTACCCAAATTACTAAAATGACGCACTATCAGGTACTCAGACTTCCCCTGTGTAATTTCATCATGACGTCTTGCCTTAAGAATTTCGTCACCCAATCTATCATTGGGAATGGCCACAAAATCAAAAGATGAAAAGAAATAAAAGTACAGGAAAAATAAAATTTTACAACGTAAGTAAACTCTACGGGAGCTTTCGCGGCCCTTCGTAGGTACCACGGTCCGTAAAACCCCTCGTGGACTTCTCACAGAATCATTGTGCAACTGGGCTTCCCAAAGTATTTTTCACGGACGGGTTCACGACCCGTGGAGTGAACCACGGTCCGTAATACTGCCTATAAACCTAACCAGTGATGATATGAAATGCCTATGTGTGGTCCATGATTGGTTTCACGACTCATAGTGACTTCCACGATCTGTGAAGCCTATCACATATGTGTTCAAAGGTTTTAAAGATGATGTTAGCTTGCATTGACCATGATTTTATGACTTATGTTTATAACTCTTTTATATCATGTTTTAACTTGGTTAATTGCATGTCATGAAATGAAATGTCCCTTTTAGCATTATTTAACTGTTTTATGCCTGGCTATCATACTTGGTACATTGTTTTGTACTAACATATGCTCTTGCCTAAATGGATTTGAAGAATTGAAGTTTCTCACTTTTGAGAAATTAGAAGTGGGTCTTTGAGATTCTTCGATTTGGAGCATTGTAAGGACGAAATTAATCTAACCTAGTTGATAAAAACTCTATTTGGTAACAATTTTTATCTTTCTGTGATGTCTAGCTAAAACCCAATTCTTGGGGTGTGATTATGTGATTATGGGCTGATTTAGTTTATGGGTATTGCTAAATGTTAGTTTAAATGTTGTTTAGAAGTGAGTTCAATCATTAATTGTGGTGTAATTTAAGAATTGTAGTTGCTAATGCAGTTCTACAATTGTGTTTTTTGCTTGCTCGAGAGAGAGGTCTTAAAACCAAGATTATTGATTGATAGTCTGTGGGTATTGGGTTTTCATGGGTTCAGCTCGCGAGAGTGAATCCTAAACCCTTTTCCACACATTCAGCTCGAGAGAGTGAATGGACTAAAGTGCAGGCTGTTCTTATTTTGCATGATTTTTGATGTTCGAGAGAAATAGACTTGATTCAGGGTAAATTGTTCGAGAGAGAGTTTACCCCCTCTATAGTCTATCTTACTCACTAATAACTATCTATTTTCTAATAGTTGCAATTACCCATTTGCCCATATCAACCTATAATCGGATCACATCCCAAGAGCCCATCTCATTATTGTTATTTCGTATTGTTTGCTGTTGTTGCAGTTGATAATTAAAACCAAAACCCCTTTATTTGACATTCGTGTCACCCTTGAGTTGAATCATGTTTTTATTCGATAATGTCTATTCCTATGGTTGATTTGAATCTATTCACACTTTTCTATTGAATCTTAAACATGTACAGCTCAATGTGGGATTCAACCCCAACTCATTTAGTAGGGGTATATACTGACGAACGATAGTTGACCCGTAGAATTGGATGAAGTGATTTTGATAACGTTATTTAATCAAAATGGCGCCGCTATCGAGGAGTGGTGTTGGTTAAGATTCTTTTGGTTAAGTTGAATTTTGTTGTTTTTAGTCATAGTTGAATCTATTTACTTTTAGTTTTGGTTTGTGTGTTGCTGCTTGGAACAAAGGAAATAAGTGTCAACGGAAGCAATGGTAGCCAAGTGGGCCACCAAGATGACATCGATAACCTAAACGAAGTCAATAAGCCTAATGTTAATGACCCTCATCTAATGGGTGGAATTGGTGCCATTGCTTGCCTCCGATTCAAGGAAACGTTGTGTTCCATATTA
This sequence comes from Solanum stenotomum, assembly GCF_019186545.1. Taxonomy (NCBI): domain Eukaryota; kingdom Viridiplantae; phylum Streptophyta; class Magnoliopsida; order Solanales; family Solanaceae; genus Solanum; species Solanum stenotomum. Next base: position 23,798,082 of record NC_064288.1, read on the forward strand.
CAAGTACCATGTTGCAGCTCTTGCAATTGAAAGGGTTGTTTTATGGGTTGGCTCATGAGAATCCCCATGAGCATATTAGAAACTTTGTTGATGTTTGTGGGCCATTCTCCTTCAAGAAGATATCCCAAGAGTCGGTCCGGTAGAAGTTCTTTATTTTCATTAATAGGAGAAGCATGTAAGTCGCTGGCTGAATTGCTACGAGATTCAATCACTTCATGGGAAGATCTTTTCACCGCATTTCAAGTGCGATTTTTCTGTCCTTTAAGGATGTTGAGTGCCAAGCAAAAGAGGCGATGGAAGAGATCAATGGGTGGCTCGCCGAGTGGTTCGGTGAGCCTGACTTACTTCACCAAACGGCCCTTTGTGGCTTATTTTTGGTGACTATACATTAGATTTTAAATAGTTAACTTAGGATCGAATTTTATCAGTTTTTGTCAATTTCTAGTCTAGAATAGTTTTCTCTAGAGTTTCTAAGTAGACTTGAAGGTTTTTGACACTCAATTTGGAGATTTTGTAAGTGGGTTTCGAATTTTCTGTGAATTGAAGCATTATAAAGGATTAATTAGTATTACCTAGTTGATGGCTAATCGATTTGGTAACCATTTTTATCTTTTCATGATGTTCGGCTAAAACCCCAATTCTTAGGATGTCATCATGTGATTATGGGTTGAATTAGTTTATTGGTATTGTGAATTACTAGTGTAAATGTCATATTGAAGTCGGTTTAACCATTAATTGTGGTTTAATATAAGAATTGTAGTTGCAAATGCAGTTCTATCCTTGTGTTCTTAGCTTGCTCGAGAGAGAGGTTTTATAACTAAGATTATTGAGTAATGATTTGTAGGTATTGGGTTGATTTGGGTTCATCTTGAGAGAGTGAATCCTAAACCCAATCCTACTCATCTTGCTCGTAAGAGAAGATGTATTAAAGTTTTGGGCTAGTTTTAATTGCTATGCTTGTTGATGTTCGAGAGAAATCACTTGAAGTGGAATAGTTGTTCGAGAGAAAGCTATTTCAATTATAGTCTAACCTAACCACTGATATTTAGCTATTTAGTAGTAGTTTCAATTATCCATATATCGAAATTTGCCTATAATCGATCAAATCCCTAGAATCTATCTCCTTATTGTTATTTCAAATTGTTTGTGACTGTGTTGTAGTTGATAGTTGAAAACCTAAACCCTCATTTAACATTCGTGTTGACCCTTTTGATTTGTTTTATGTAGTTTTCGTTAATTTCTATTCCTATATGAAGTTAGATCTCATTCATACTTCTTAATTGACCGCTTCTTGTGGGATTCAACCCCAACTTGTTTGTTGGGTTTTATATTGCTTAACTATCGTTTACACGTAGAATTTGATGAGGTGTGCTTGAGACGTTATTCATCAAAATGGTGCCGCTGCCGGAGAGGTGGTGTTGTTTTAAATTCTACTTGAAGTTGAATTGTGATCTTCTTTGCTATAGTCGAATCGACTTACTTTGGTTTTTGGTTTTGTGTTGAACAAAGGAGGAGATGAGCGTAAACGGAAGTAATGGTAGGAAAGTGAGCCATCAAGATGACATTGGGAACTTTAATAATGTCAATGACCCAAACCAAGTGGGTGGTGTTGGTGCCATTCATTTGCCTCCGGCCGAAGGAAACACTATTTTTCATATCACAAGCAGAACGCGTTAGCTCCTACAACTGAAGGGTTTGTTTGGGGGGCTGGCTTATGAGGATCCCCTTGAGCATATTAGGAACTTTGTGGATGTCTGTGGCCCGTTCTCATTTAAGAACATATCGCAGGAATCGGTCCGTCTTAGGTTGTTTTCGTTTTCTTTAATGGGTGAAGCTACTTAATGGTTGGCTGAGTTACCGAGGGACTCTATCACATCTTGGGATGCATTGACCACAACATTTCAAGTGAAATTCTTTCTCCCATAGAAGATGATGACTCTATGGGATGGCATCCAAGGTTTCAAATGTTTGGAAGGTGAGCCGATCCATGAGACGTGGTTGAGGTTTAAGAAGCTAGTGCTTCACTGCCCAACTCATGGACTTCCAGATAGTGTACTGCTATAACATTTCTATAGGACCCTTGATTCGGTAAACAAGGGAGTGGCTGATCAACTTTCTTCAGGGGTTATAATGCAATAGCCCTATGCAGTAGCGTCTCAACTCATTGATTGCATGACCAAGATCAACAGGGCATGGTACACCCGTGAAGACCAAGTCTTTCCTCTCACTTATAAAATGACAAAAGAGTAGATCGAGAGGGATCAAGAAAGAGGCCAAAACATGGACAAAATGATGACTCAATTGGATATCGTAGCTAAAAATTTCATGGGTACTGGAGCAAGGAGTGTTAATGTTGTGTGTGTTGGTGGAGTAAGCCCAGATGAAGCAATGTACAATGAGGAGGTAAACTACCTAGCCAACCAAGGAGGAGGCTATCATACAAACTACCCAATACCGGGTGGAAATCAAGGTTGGAATAGAGATGAGGGATGGAGAGACCGTGACAGAGAATGGCGTGATCGTAACGCCACTTGGAATGAAAGAGAAATGGAGAGGGTATGTATGATCCTCCCCATGAGCGTAAAAAGCCCAAGGAATTTGAAGGTGGCAGGATAGAAGATATTCTCTCACGCATTCTCAATAAAGTTGAAGGGTCCAACAAAGCGTTGAAAGAGATGAAAGAGGATGCCTCAACTCTCAATCAGATGGTGACCTCCCACTCAGTCTCTATTAAGTAGCTGGAGACTCAAATGGGTCAAACTTCATCACATTTCAATCCTCGACAAAAAGCGGGGTTGCCTAGTGATACAATGACAAACCCTAAAAATGAAGTTTGATTTGGTATCCTCGTTGTGCCACGACGTTAACTAAGGCTTATCTTGGGAGGCAACCCAAGTCTTTCATGATTTATGTTTTGATTTTGAATAATGGGTGTTAACTATATGCAGGTTGAAAAGTGAATTGTGTTGGGAAAGAAGCAGTTTGATAAGCCAAGAGTCCGATCGGTGAGCCCGACTTGGACCGCCATTGGACTCACAAAACATGAAGCTGAAGTCTGTAAAACTCGTCGGGCCAATTGCTTAATCAGTGACTTGACAAACAGGTCGGCGAGCCCGATTTTGTCTACCGTTTGGATCCCCAAATTGACTAGAGGTCCTGTAAAACATGGAGAGGTGAATTACCACTAGGCGTATCACCGAATAGTTTGGCATGGTCAACTAACACCACCGAAAGGGCCGCAAACTGAAAGGTTTTAAAAGGCCAAGCAGTTTAAAATTTCAAATCTTTCATATTCTCTCATTTCTAACCCTGTACACTCTCACCGACACTTTATATTTTCCGTACGTCCCTTTTTCATTGACTTTTTGTCTTTGATCTCATGCTTGGATTTGGATTACTTTGCTGCCAAGCTTTTCAAATTATCAATTCGACATACAAGTTGGATTTTTGAACCCCGCACCTTTGATTAGTGGTTGAACTCAAATGCTTTCAGTAAATATGTGTTATTGTCTGTTGAGTAATCGTTGAAATCATGTTTCATGTGTCGGATTGCACGTATTATTTTCGAACTTGTGCCTAATTGCTTAAAATGATGTTTTCAAATGTTTTGTGTGTTAAAATTATTCTGAAATTTTTGGGTTGCAGTTATTTTGTGTTGGGTCTAGTTGGGTGAAGTCTAAGTAACCCCAAATTGTGCTAAATGACGTACTTTGCCCAATGATGGAGCGTTTGACATCATTCTTAAGAGCAAAAGTCATCAAATGGCCAATTTTGGCCAAACCGGGGGAAGTCTGAGTACCCTAGAGGCATAGGTCGATTGGGTCTGGTGTTAATTACATAGTGTGTGTATTTGATTTCAATTCGGGGGCTGCGGGCTTGATTTTGGGAAACATGATTAAAAATAGGCACGTTGGGCAGTTTGGCGAGCTGGGACGAACTCGCCGAACGGTTCGGCAGTTTGCCAAAGTCCCCCTTTGATCACCCTTAATTTTCTGATTTGACTTGGTTGAGTTTGTAACTTTCAGCAGGAAGCCCAAGTTGCCTGCCCCGCAAACGAGCACGGGGTATTGTAATAAATTAGGGAGCAGCTGCTTCTACCAAAAAGGGAAAGGGAAAACCACCTCTGAAAGGAGGCAAAGGCAAGGGAAAAGTGCTCGTAGCCCAGCGACCGAAGCACAAATCTTACAGTGATGGGGAGTTTTTTTATTCTCAAGCTTCATTCTCCGTGCGTGAGGATTACCAATTACTATAGACCCGACGAGCAGAGATTCATGCAAAGGCTCGTCAAGATTTGTCTAGGATTCCAGAGGCTACCCCTCCTGCTGCAGATTCAGTGCCAGCTTTAGCACAAACTGTGGTTCCAGCACCACCAGTTGAGGGTCCTCATCCCTGGTCACTTAACTTGTTAAAGGCTGGGGGGTGAGGACCATTCTATAAGAAAAGAGGTTGTCCACAGATGGTGTAGTAGACATGTACCATAACGTGTGTGACACCCTCCGGTTCCACAGGTTCGATATATTCTCGTGGCCCATTTATTCCCACATGGGTTAGAGAGTTCTACACTGCATATGGTGGCTTAGTACCCCAGGGAAAGAAGAAGGACAGTGCCTTTAGAATGGTGGAGTCCGTGATAGTTTGGGAGAAGACAGTGGGATGCAACAACAATCATATGAATGTTGTACTTGACAGGGCTACATGTTTTGAGCATGTGTACCAGACAATGTTCACAGCACTGACTTTGGATAACCTCAAGGGATGGCTAGCTCCCCTCATTCCGACACCACTCCGAGGTGGATTGAGGTTGGAGTCCCTATTGAGAAGAAGGACTTGAACAGATCATCTCGGTATTGGTTTGGGTTCCTCAATAGCTCAATCATGCCATCAACGAACAAGTCCATTCTCTGCTACCAAAAGGTGGCCAGTCTCGGATCGATCATCGCCATAAAATGGCTGAATATAGGGTTAATTATAGAGCAGGAGATGGCCTTGAGGGATAAACAGTGCCAGACATCCTTTACATTCCAAGTGCTTATTACAGAGTTGTGTCGGTAGGCTGGAGTTCCTCTTGACGAAAAGAGGGATGTTGAGGTTACACCTACATCCTCCATCGACATCTGGTGTTTCGAGGCCGAGTACAAATGGGATTAGGTGGATAGGTGGAGAGCAACTTCGGTTGATAGATCTCAGGAGGTTGATGTTGATTTTATACCTGCAGAGACAACTTTGCCTATTCCGGCCTCTGGGCCTTTAGGTACATCCACTTCCACTCCTACCCAGGCCCCTGAGTTTTTCTGCTGCTTCCCAGCCCCATAAAGCTACTTCTTGTGCCACCACCTTCAGGCCTCCGATCACTCAGGCCATCCTCTTCAAGATGGGGCATCTAGCCCATTCTACAGATGTGGGGCTTCCCGGCTAGAAGCTGAGGTACTCTAGATGATTGAGAGAGCTATCACAACTGCGTTGACACCTCTCCAGGTTTCCATTAATGCTTTCACAATGATAGTAGTGATATTTTAGAGGTGACAAGGGGTGACTACTGAGGTTACATCTTTGAAAGCCGAGGTTTATGAGCTTAGGAAGAAGGTGGACCATCTGAAGTCCACAGAATTCACTTCGATGTTTTGGTCAGTTGAGATTCCCGATGATTCGAGTACTAAGATTTCAGCCTGTGTTGAGGTACCTCCGACTCCCACAAGATATGATATTATGGAGGATGTTGCTGCTGAGTCTAAACCTGAGATCGATGAGGAGCAGAGTGAGGAGTGGGATGCGACTGTTTATAATGATTTGGCCGACTTAGAGGGTTCCATGATCGAGATAGCCCAACATGCCTCGTTGAGAGAGACTTCCATGGCAGGCTCCAGTAGAGCTAGTGTTGATGTTGCACTAGGCATTGATGCCCGACAGATGAAGCGAGTGAGTAGACAGGATCATTGTTGACCTCCCTCTCTGTTGTTTTTATTGATTATTTTTTTAGTTGCATTTGAGGATAACTGCTTTTCTTTTGTGGGTGTGGTGAGGTATTTCCATACCTACCTCTTGTTATTACATTTTTATTTGTATATATTGGGTTTTATGATCTACATTTGTGTTTTAGATTATGTTTGGATCTGAATCTTGTGGATGTTTAAGCTTGTGGCTCCTTGTATTGAATCTAAATGGTTTTGACCTATTTTTAAAATTTGTGCCACCTCTAGTTTGTGAATGTTGTTGTTCTTGTGCAAATTTGAGTATGGATTATGATCAATACCGATAAATTGAATAGTGCCCTTAATTGATATAAATGAATGTGCGACTACGATGAGGACAAATGAAGTTGCATAGACAATGTGTGAACTTTTAGCATCTCACTGTGACTAGCTGATTATCGACTGAGTCTCTTATGATGAACATTGCACACTAGCTAGAGAATGTGGACTCTTATTTGATATTTGGGCCAATGCCTTGTGTGATGAGATTACCTTGAATATTGTGTGTGATGACACCCAGAATTTGCTCTGTTGGTCTGGTTGACTAAGTGATGCAAGCACTTGAAATGATCTTAGGCAACAATTTTGAAGAGTGTAAATAATTTGACAATATACCTCTTTTGTGGCCAACCTTGTGAGATGAGTAAACCTTGCTTGGTACATTTTGAGCCTTACCCTTTTTCTTGGAAGAAACTTGAACAATTGTGACCTCTCTTTATTCCATTCACCCATAACTTTCATGAAGTGTGGTTTGTTTGAATTATCAACTTAGGCCAAAAGCCTAAGTTTGGGGTGTGGTGAAAAAAGAAGGAAAGTCAAAATGTGTGAGAAATCCCCTTTTGAGTAATGATTTTGAAAAAAATAGAACCCCTCCATGTAAAAAAAAAGAGAGAAAAGAAGCAAAGAAAAAGAATGAAAAAGTTGTGAAATAAACTGATGAAAATTGCAAAAGAAATGGGGTGTCCGGTAGTTCATATGAAGTTGAATAATGGGGTGGATTATGAGCATGTTTGAAATGTTAAATAAAAGGAGTAATTTATGTTCAGGGCACAATTCATGAAGGTAGTAGCCACTAAGCCTAAATGACCATACCTTTACACTCAGCCTTGTTACAAGCCATGAAAAGACCTTTGTGTGATCTTGAGTGAGCTGAAACTAATGTTGATTGGAAAATAAGGGCAAACCTATGGGTAAAGTCATTCATGTGTTCATCTTTATGAGTGTGAGAGTTGTATGTGATTCCAGAATTTTGAAATTGTTGAGAGAGTGTGTGTGAATATGGAATCATTTTTGTTGTGAGGGTATTTGAGTACCTTTGTTGAGCTTGAACTTGCACTTGAAGTAAGTATTTTGAACTTGAGCATCTTTGATAATGGTGATTCACATTTTGAATCTTTGAGTGCACAATTGAGCATTGCATGAGTAAGTTGAACCTTGTTGTGTACATTAATGATTGAGTCTTATGCAACACTATTTGTGACATCCTTTTGAACTGTTGAGTTTTACTTGAAGACAAACAAAAGTTTATGTTAGGGGTGTTGATGAGTCTGAGATTTGGACTCATTTAGAGCTTTGTTTTGATATATTTAGTGTCCTCATATGCCTAATTTGTGCTATAAACTCATGTTAATACCTTGATTTTTAGGTATATGGATTGAGGAGCAAACCAAGGACACTAACAGACAAAAAGGAACAAAACAAACTGAAGAATTGAAGAAAGGCAAGCCTGGTGGTTACCATGAGCACTTGGTGAATCGTTGAGTGGCTAGCTTGACCGCCTAAAGTTCCATTGTGCCAAGCCTGAGAGAAGAAACCAAGTTGGCAAAGAAAAGAAGCAGTCAGCGAATCACCGAGCAGTTCTGCGATGGAAAGAGAGATCACGCAAAGTTACATGACTTGAAGATGCTGAGTGCCAAGGAAAAAAAGCGATGGAAGAGATCAATGGGTGGATCGCCGAGTGGTTCAGCGAGCCCAACTTAATTCGATAAACAACTCTTTGTGGCCTTTTTTTGGCAACTATATATTAGATTTTAAACACTTAGCTTAGGATCAAATTTTATCAATTTTGTCAATTTCTAGTCTAGAACAGTTTTCTCTGGAGTTTCTTAGTAGACATTAAGGTTTTTGAGGCTCAATTTGGAGATTTTGCAAGTGGGTTTCGAATTTTCTGTGAATTGAAGCATTGTAAAAGCTTTATTACTCTTACCTAGTTGATGGCTAATCGATTTGGCAATCATTTTTATCTTTTTATGATGTTCGGCTAAAACCCCAATTGTTGGGGTATGATCACGTGATTATGGGTTGAATTAGTTTATGGGTATTGTTAATTACTAGTGTAAATGCTATATTGAAGTGGGTTTAATCATTAATTGTGGATTAATTTATGAATTGTAGTTGCAAATGAAGTTCTATCCTTATGTTCTTAGCTTGCTCGAGAGAGAGGTTTTAGAACTAAGATTATGATTAATGATTTGTAGGTATTGGATTGATTTGGGTTCAGCTCAAGAGAGTGAATCCTAAATCCAATCCTACTCATCTTGCTCGAGGGACACGATGTATTAATGTCTTGGGTTGTTCTTAATTGCTATGTTTGTTGATGTTCGAGAGAAATCACTTGAACCGTAATAGTTATTCGAGAGAAACCAATTACAATTATAGTCTAGCCTACCGATATTTAGCTATTTACTAGTAGTTTCAAATACCGATATATCGAAATTTTCCTACAATCGATCACATCCATAGAATCTATCTCCTTATGGTTATTTCAAATTATTTGTGACTATGCTGTAGTTGATAATTGCAAACCTAAACCCCCATTTGACATTCGTGTCAACCCTATTGATTTGTTTTATGTATTTTTCGATAATTCTCGTTAGATCGCATTCGTGCTTCTTAATTCAATTTGAACACGTACAGCTCCTTGTGGGATTCAACCCCAACTCATTTGGTGGGTTTTATACTGCTTAACGATCGTTTACACCTACAATTTGATGAGGTGTGCTTGAGACATTGTTCATCACTCAGCCACTCCGTTGTTCACTGAGTCTAAACTCAGATAAAAATACAGAAGTATAACATCACCCGATAGCCTATGGGTAGGACATTTTAATAGTAACATCCAGAACCTCTGCCAAGTTTCATGAATTGGTTCCCCTTCTATCCGCTAGAAGTTTTGGATGTTGTCACACAATTTCACCATCTTTGAGGGTGGAAAGAACCTCAAATAGAATGCCTTGGTGAGCTCCTCCCATGATAGAATAAAGTCTCTCAGTAGTTCTGCTAGCCATTTGGTTGCTTCCCCCATTAGAGAAAAAGGGAACAACCGCATCCGAATTGATTGTTGCTAAATATACTTGAGTGAGAATGGACTGCACATCTCCACAAGTTCCGAATATGCTCATAAGGGTTCTCATGATCTAACCCTCCAAATATGTCTTTGACTTGCAATAGTTGTTGCATTGTACTTTTCACATGGAATGCAACATGGTCCTCAACGAAAGGTAGGCGAATAACACCTACGCCCCCCAATAGAGATTCATTGGCATGAAATAATTCGCCACCATCAACCTGGTGACAATTGGTTCACGGTTCTTTCATTCGCAGTCATCCTGTCACCTGATCATCACAACTTACAACAAAAAGATAAACTGGTTCAACTACAACACAAACAGATCACAATTTAAACTTCGATAAGAGAATTCTAAACACCATTCCCCGGCAGCGGCACCATTTTGATTAACGCTCAACTACTCCTCATCTGATTCTAGGTGTAGACGATTGTAATCTAGTTTAAACCTAACAAGTGAGTTGCGGTCAATCACACAGGGAGCGGTACAATTTTGAATTTAATTGTGAAGTTATAAACGTAATTTAAATAGTTGTAGGAATGAAAGTTATCAGAAACTCTTAATTAAATCAAAAGGTTGACATAAATGGCAGGTAGGGGATTCTTAGATCATTCAGCGATCACAACAACAACAATCAATGAGAGTAATCACAAAAGTAAGAGGTACATGGAGGAATGACCAATCAATTGCCAATTCTCACTAAATGGGTGTTAGGAAACTACTAAAAGTTACTAAATCTTTATGGGTAGGCTGGACCTTAGATGAGATAATTTTCTCTCGAACAACTACCTTGCTACATTTGAGTGCTTTCGAACCTCAATAGGCTACAAACAAAAACCAACCAACAACCTTAGTACATCTACTCTCTCGAGCTGAAACATTAATAGCCCAATCACTACAAATGCTAATTTATTGCCTTGGTTTTATACCCCTCTCTCGAGCAAGCATAAAACAATAAACCACATTGAAATAAACATTTAACACGACAATAAATCCGACCCACTTTGAATTAGCAATGCAATCAATAATTTCTAACACCCACTTAGCTAAATTAAGCAATTAATCACATGGTCAAACCCCCAAGAATGGGGTTTTAGCTATTCATCATAAAAAGTGAAAATTCGATACCTATTACATGCTCCATAGCTGCATATTGATTTCCAAAATCTTAAAATGAATGAATCTTCCCTCAATTACACACCCAACTCAAAATCTATTCGAAAATTGCTTCAATCTAGCAAGAACAATCTTTTCGTTCTCAAATCTCATCTTTTACAAAGTTTGGATGCCTTCTCTCTCTTTAAAATATCAATTTATACTAATCCAAAATTTGCTCTTTTTGGGGTAAATTGGCATGGAAAGTCGAGCTTTGCTGACTTGTTGGCGGCTGACCAAACGCCCCTGTCCATCGCCTTCAAGTTTCGTGCTTTCATCCAATTATGCACTGTAACTTTAGGCGATCTATGTCAAGGTCACCGATGGATTCAGTGTTTCTCCCTTTGAACCTTTGGATCGTCAATGTGCTTGAATCTTCATGGCGCATCCTGTAACTTTCATCGGTCTAAACTTCCTACGCCGGTCAAGTCAGTGATTCACAGATAGGTTTGGTGCCTCGCCGAATTTTTCTCATCCTCAGGGCTAGCACACAGGAACTTTGGGTGGAAATGAGCCACTTGGCAGTTCACCAGGATCACTTTTCTTCACTTCTTCAGCTTTTTAGCTCCTTTTTGCCCGCTCATATCCTTGCCTTCCTCGTTAGCCTTCATAGCTGCAAATCAACATTGTAACATCAGTTTAGAGCATAAATTAGGCATTTGAGTACACTTATGCTATCAAAACAAAGCCCTAAATGAGCCAAAATCTCGGATTGTTTATTTATATAGCTAGCAAGGAGTGTATCTTGTGACATAACATTTTCTTAGATTGAAATGAACATAAAATATCAGGAAAGTCATAGACAATGAATAAGGAAGACGAAATTGTATGTTCATGTTATATTTACTCTACTGTTCCATTTGATTTAAATCTCTTGCCACCGACACTTTACTTTCTCCATTCATTCTTACTTACGTATCTATTAATAATAATTATTATCATGGTTCTAATATCATATTATAAGTAAAAGTGAAAATCTAGTTTTTAAATAGTGAACTTAACATCAAAACTAATAATTCAATGTACTATATTGATGACCGCTATTTTAGAAAAAATAGGAAGAAATTCCATCTTTTGAGGTAAAAGAATAAAATATGGAAAAACAAAGAAGAAATATTTTACCCCAATCATGTGCCTTTTTCATATTTGTTTATTATTATTGTCTCTCTCACAACTTGAACTATTAATTTATTAGAAAAAATAACTCACAAAGTGTGTATTGGTCACTGCTTAATCCTTATGTGAACACTAATTATTAAATTCTCTTTCGAATGAATAGACAAAATAAATTAATTAAAGAAACAAAACAAGAAAAAGAAATGAAAATCCTCGTGCACTATAGATAGAAGTTTTCTTTGTGAAGCAAAGTTCACAGTTAATTGTAAATTTCTCTATTCTTTTTTTTTCTTCTTTAATAGAAAGTCAATACCTAAATTTCAATGCTAAGAATCTCGACAAAATATATAAATGGATTGGGGATGAGTCATTTATAAAAAAAATTAATTATCTGAAATTGTCGTAGAAAAGAGATACCAAGAACTTATAATAAGGATTAATTGGTTGTGATTTATTACCGAAGAAACATGAATGCTGAAATTCTTATTACTATTCAAAGTAAATTAGTCTTTTTTTAATAAATAAAATATGTAGGTTAATTAAAAGAGTATCGATGTTCGAAAATGATACAAATAATATTGAAGTATGTGTGTGATGAAGATTGTAAGAGGAAAATACGAGTGTAAATTGATGAATAATTCTCTACAATTCATTCATCAACACTTTCTTATGTGGTACCTCGAATTTCATTGAATTTAGAACTTAATCAACTGTTGCAAATAACACTTGAGATTTTTTAAGAAGAAGAGTAGAAAACTTAACAAATTGTAGTATTAAAGTGAGAGAAACCCCTCTATTTATAGCTAACAAATAGTGGTATGAATAGGTACTAATTGTGCCTTATCAGAAAAAGCACAACCGTTTGAACAAATAACTGCTCATAGAAAAAGTCGCGACCCTTTGAAAAAATTATAACACTTCGGAAGAGGCACAACCCTTTGGAAAAGTCACAATCCTATGAAAAAATCACAACCCTTTAGAAAATTCACAACTCATCGAAAATGTCAACCCGTCAAAAATAGTTACAACTTTTTGGAAAATTCATAAGACATAAAAAAAGTCACAACCCTTTATTGTGAAAAGGTATCTAATTATAATATAATGTAATTAATTAAATAAATAAAATAAATGAAGTATTTTTAATTAGGGTGTTATAGTAATTCAATATTCATGTTTTGGAGTTCATGCATTTATGGTAGTATATAGAAGATTGATAGATATATAGATTATTTCAAATGGAAAAAAACAACCCAAGAAGATGATTTTGAAAGTATTTTTTATTTTAAAATATTATTATTTCAAATGGTTTCTAATTGAAGACACTTAAAAATTAATTAAATCGTGGAGGGTAAAAATTGGGTTTCAACAACCACACCTCATTTTCTTAGGATCGTTGAAAGATATTCGAGGCAAATGAAATTTGCCAATCCAATTTTGTCTGTCCACTAATTCATATCTTCGAAATGGTGAACAGTAATGATTTTTTTGAAGAATTATGGTTGAACCCTGGTATTGGATTTCCTACATATCTCAGGTTACATGAGAATTCAAGTCACTTGAAATACACTTTTAACACTATTTGGAAGATTCTATTACTGACAACCATCAATATGAGCAAAGTGATGATATAGTGTCTAATTCATTCTGCCAGAACTATCCTATATCGTGTCGGGATATATAACACCTAAGTTGATCCACTAAGTAATAAGGATTCATCTTAAAAGTATGATCCTGTATCAATGTGGAAAATACATGGTTTATGGGGGCAGTGAGCTGTCTGAACTCTCCTCCATATCAGTGGTCAATACTACTACCAATAATATATACTGCTGCTCAAATTTTTAAAAGCATTACTTTTTTTCTGGTTTGAGATAATTGCTCAAACTAACCTCTTAAAAGAGGTAACTTATATGAACTCTCTCTGAAACTCATAGTTCATTTAAAAAATGAGGTTTCCCTTAGCTTAATGTAAAATACATTCTAGGTTGGATAATTACTCAAAATGGGGCTTTTCTAGGAAGTAACTGCTCTATACTTAATCTTTTTGAAAACACTTTCAACTTTTCTCAAAAAGTCTACTCTTTTTCTTCATGTTAAAATTAAACCTTTGGAAAATACGTAGTTCCCTTATACTCTTTCTCAAACTGTTCTTTACATCCTCAAAACTCAGTTTAAACAATAATGTTTTGTTTAGAATATCCTTAATATGGATTCGCTAAATACACAAAATAGGTTCCACGATAAAATATAGTAATGAACAATCAACTCAATAATCACGATTCACATTGTATGACAATTCAATGATTTTCAATAAGAATTTAAAATCAACAACCCAAGAATTTCGAAACTCAATATCAACTTATCTCAAGAATATTAAAATCTAAGGATAGAACCCTAGATTACTCATTTACTGATTTGAAAGTAGATGTACGGCGTGAGGACGAACTAGTCCAACACTATGATAGCCTTACATACCTAGGAAAAGCAAAGTTCTTGTTGAAATAGATGAAATTTGAAGAATGGTTGAAAACCCTAGTTTTTTTCCTCTTAAATCCTTGCTCTAAGTCTTTGAAGTGTTAAAGAACGTAATATAATGTTTTAACACTGCTTCGACCCTTAATTTAGGGATAAGGGTCATGGTTTAGTGTTAGAAGGTGTGTGAAAAACACATAACTACCCTTCTTGAAATTGGAGAAAAATACCTTCTACGGGTCCATCTATGGTTCATGGTTTGATCTGTGGACTCTAGGTCTTATCTGTGGATTATATATTGAGTTTTAAGGCTCAAAAGTCCATTTACGTGTCCAAAAAATGGCCCATAAGTGGACTTACGGCCCATTGGTTGGATTAGTAGGATTTAGGTTACTAAAGTTGACTGCAAGTACTCTATTGACGAACTGATATGACGGGTCATTGCTTGACCCATGACCTGTTGATTAGAGTCGTCATTCAAAGACTTAGAAAACTCCGATATGACAGTCTCTGGTAAACTAGTCATAACTTTTTATTCCTAACATGAAATTAGGCAAACTTTGTGGCATGGAAAGAGGACTAAAATACCTTTAATTTGGTAGGTAGTATGCCACCTAATTCATTATGTGGTGGGAGATATGATTGTTTGAAGTTGACCTATGTAGAATCTTTTGTCGAAACTTAATCGGTAATGAACCTTTCAACTGAACTTTGTGCTAGAGGATTCTTGATAACAGCAAGGTTAAGGGAGATCACAAATAGAGAATTAAATATTAGAATGCGGAAGCACAAAGAAAAGAAACAAAAAAACTAAATAAAGATATGGGAAATTCGAAGGAAAGATCCACGAATTTCCAAAGATTAGATGTTCTAAGGCCTTGAAAAGATCCAAGTAACAACGTATAGATTTATGGAAGAAATCTAACGCCTTTACTTGAGAAAACGAATCAAAACGATAGATTCGGATCTTGACCGCTTTATGAGTAACTAAAGACAATAATTAGTATGTAGAAACTAATCACCTTCTAAAGAATACCAAAAAGAAACCAAAGATATCACAAGAAGAAGTTACTTTATACCTTAAACTATGAAACTAGTAAAGGTTTAAAGATAAATTCTCAAAGAACAAGTCACAAAGGTTCAAAGAACTCTCTCAAA
>NC_064288.1:23819568-23971016 GCF_019186545.1 Solanum stenotomum
TAGGAAAGCATTAAATGGTACTTAGGAGACCATAAATAGACTAAGGAAAATATTAATAACCTATATATAAATAAATAAATAAGGTAAATCCCAACTAGGAAAAGAATCTTGACAATCTTGGAAAGTTTGACTAGTCTTCTCTCAAAACTTGGGCAGAAAGCAACTCTTGTTGTGGCTGATTCTTGGACTCTTCTTGACCTTTTTTGCACGAAATTGGACCTTAAAATTCCTCATCTTGGGCTTGAATTTGGGCCACCAAATAATTGTAGCATTTGGACAATTCCTCTCCCTTGGGCTTGAGCTCTTCTTCCCCAATAAGAAACCTTTGGATTAGCGATTGAAGCCCATTGAGCTTATCATTGAACTCCTTGGTTTGAGATCTTGTTATGGGCCTCCTTGGAGTTTCTAAAGCGTCATCCTTGTCCTTCAATGGAGTAGAGCTTCCTTGGATGCTATCAATTCTTGTAACCTTAAGTCATATACAAATCCATAATAACACTAAAGAAATAAACTTAATACTTAAATAAGAATTAACAATCACTCGGCACGACCTTATACTTAAATGAAGAATGCTTGAAGTGTTACTTTAGAATTTTTTTGGGGTGTTACAATATATCCCCCCTGAGATCATTCCTCCTCGAATGACCACTGGACTAAGAATGAAAGGTGTTACTCCTACTATCTCTGTGAATTTTAAACTTGCTTACTAGCACATGCAGATTTGATTGATACTAAAAGTTTCGAAACTGGACTCGAGCACGCTTAGCACAAAGCTAACATAAGATTTCAAGATTATAGGCCATGACATGCATCAAGGGTATAAACACATGGAGTAAAAATATGAATATTATGCCTTGAGTGGTATCACTGATAGCTTTTAAGCTTAGCCACACTTCTCAACTATGTTCTCTTTTCGGATTACTATAGTTCATTCGTTGCTACTCATATTTCCAGTAAAGTATATGACTACTCTTACAAACATCTAAATCAGATCTCTTGCTCTTACTGTGTTCAAGTCTAATCTCTAATTCACAAGGTCATAAACATGAGATGGATATACTTAGCTAAGCCACAAGATTCGGGTTTTATACCTCTATATGGAATCCCATCCCAAGAATACTTCTCCTTATAACCGCATTCAACCAATTTTGAAGCCATATAAAGAAACAGCTAACGCATCATGCATTTATCTACATGTTAACAACACAACATTCAACCCCAGTACTATAACAGCTCCATGAGCTTTCACTAACCAATCCGTCTACGAATTCCACATCATATCGTCATCTTTATCAACTGAAATTTCATGCATTAATACCAGGAACCGACTAATTTCTCTTATTTAACTATTACTCATAGTAACACTTCATTCATCCTTCCTCCACTTTTATAACATTAGATTGAATAAGTACACTACTGCTACCAACATAAGAAAAATCAAACTTCTCCTTCTTTCATCACTCAACTACTATCATCAACATCATTATCTAACTAATAAGGATCACTGAAAGATCTTTAGGGAGAAATATCATAAACATGATCCATTCGAGAATTATGATATAAGAACATGACATAACATTATGTTGCTAGGCATTCAGAGTAAATCATCAAGTTTTGAGACTAAACATACTATGAGACATGAGTGCTTGTATGAATAGGTTCATATCATGATGCTGATATACATAATTTTTGGAGTAAGATTGAGATCAATGGGCTAAGGTCTTTGCCCCTCATTCAGGAACCGAGCTAGGTCTGAATATAGCTAAAGTGTATGAGCATAGGTCATAGACTCAATTCTGTTATTAGAAACATTAACAAGATTTTGGAATGACTGAACTTTGAGGAATACGTCGGAGTATGAATGGATCGATATAACACTCTAACACTTTTTGCATATGGATCGATTTATCACTCTAACTCTTTCTGAACATGTCATTATCCGATACTCAATACTTGACTAGATTTCTTATCATCTCTCCTTTAGGTTTGAAGCTGACACTTTAAAGTTATGGATCTATTCCATTATCTGTAAACTAGTATATATTTGCTTTACTCTAATCCTGAAAAACTTATACTCTCACTGGTACTAAACTCTCCATGTGCATCCACTAATATTTCCTTCTAAGGCTACTTTCTAAACTTCTTCTCTTATCTGCTTACAGCTCCTATACAAGTCCTTCTATAATCGTTACCCGTAGTGGCTTATAAAGCCACTTAATCTAACATGTAATACTGTGCCTTCTCCTTCTTAGCCCACTAATACTGTCCTTCTATGCTCGTATCTAGTTAACTAGATAGAACTTGATCCATATTTAAGAGGTTCATCATTGGCTAGGCAATATAAAATATCTTTTTACCAAACTCTTAAGGATAAAAGATAATAGTTACATAAGTCTAACAAAAATTAACAACTCAACTATACTACCTAGGTAGACAAGAAAAAAATCATAAACTTATTCAGAACCTCGTAGGACTACCAACAATTTCGAATACACCACTTAATGCTCTTGCTAAACTAGTAACATAGCCACACTTCGTTGCTCTCATATAAACGTCAGAATCCCATATTTGTATCATTTACACTCATTCCAACTAACATCTTGATTCCGTACCTACTTTATATCAAATCTACTAGATCAGATCTCAAAATTAACCTCATACCCCCATGTTGCCATCCTTTTCATCACGATACTCATCTCAAATTCAAACTTATTGTCTATTACTAAAAACATATAACAATATAATTGCTCACTTACTATACTAACTTACAACTACTAGATAAAATTAAGAAACACTCGCCCACTAAGATCTCATGAAAAGTAGTCAATCTTTATCTCTTTGTCTACCTATTTACAAATTATTGTCGCGGTCATTTTCACAACCTAACTACCACTTACCCACTCACTACATATCATTGGCTAGTTAGTTTTATAACCCTCTAAATATCATGGAATCTCCCAAAAAAATCATTGTGTCATAAGATCTATCAACTTATGAATACTCTACTATTCTATTCAACACATATACTTAGTCTTCACTAACAAGATGGCACATCAACATAAACTCACTTCTAGTTAAAGTATACTCTAACTCATCTTGACTAGTAACTATTCCCCTACCTTCTATCATGAACCCTATAGTAAAAATATTATTCCTTAGTCTACTCATAAAGGAAAAGTCATCATTAATAACTTATTTGGTGCATTAATGTACCAACATAATTTACCTCATCACTATCTCATTTTCTTAGATATTATACCCAATATGCATTCTTCTAACTCAGGGCACTTTTACTACTACTGCTTATGCTGTCATTACTCATACTATCTTTTTGGGTAAAAACAAATACTACCAAATCTCTAAAACACACTTTCTCATAAGAGTCTCAACTGAAGTAAGATTTAGAGAAGAGAGTACATCTCACTTTTATCTTGAATGCACGGTTCACATCAATATGAGTGCTTCTTTCAAAACCAAACACTTAAAACTCACTCACGGGGTTCACTCAAGCCTTTTTCCAGTCTCATGACTTTCTCAAGATTTTTTGCTGAGAGTAACTCATCGATAAGGATATGGAAATGCTTTTCAACTACCTTGAGTTTGAGGGGTATTAGAATGGATATGAGAACAGCATGAGTCAGGGTAAGTTCCTTATGATACAGTTCTGCTGAACGATTTAGAGTACGAAATAAGGGAAACTTTTCCTTTATGTGTGTAGTCTCTCATTTATAGAAGTGGGGGCTCTCACAACCATGAATAAGATCCTAATTTACACGGCATCATAGACACCCTAGGACACTGGAACCCTGGCATTGATATAAAATTTGTCACAAATCGAGCCTACACCGTGGACATGGCCGGCACTTGAAAACATTCCTGGCCCTCAAGCGAACCCTCATCCTGGTTCACTACAAGAAGAAGACTAACAAAAGCATACATAAGCATTAAGTTGAAAGAAATATTTAAAATAGTGTACTGAATCTCAAAACTTCACCAAATATACTAAGTATGAAACATACAATATAAATAAAATATATGAAACTTAAAGACTCTCCAAAATGGTCTATCTATGAAGCCTCTACTATATATAGATGAGTTTCAGGAAAAGACCTATGACTACTCAAAATGTTTCTAATACTAATGACTGATAAAACTAGAGTCCTCCGAAATCAATGAGATCTTACTCAAAATCTGGTGAGCAGACGAAGTGATCTCAATGTACTTTTGTTAAGGATCCTATGCACTTATATATGCATCATTAACAGATGCAGCTGGAATGACATCAGTACATTGAATGTATTAGTATATAATATAGATGAATAACAAATAACTGAATGATAGGACAACAGTAGATATAGATATATACTCAATTGAATGTAAACAAATAAAGGAGTGAAATCATTAAAACCTTACAAAAATACCTACTCATCTCTAAACTCAACATATTAAGCGATATAATAAAAATACAATTTTAACTCTATTTGACAGATTCTGTAACCAAAAACCATCACTATGAGCTAAGTGATGATACAACCTCTAATCCATGCTACCATGACTATCATATATCATGTTGGGATATAGAACACCTCAACTAAGTAGATCTACTAAGCTATAAGGATTCATCTAAAAAGTATGATCATGTAGCCATGTGGGAAAGACATGGTTTATGGGGGCTGTGAGTTGTCTGAACTCTCCCCCATATCTGTACTAAATACTACTCCCAATAATATATACTACTCCTCAAATTTATAAAAGCATTGCTTTTTCTTTGGTTTGAGATAATTGCTCAAACTACCCTTTTAAAAGAGGTAACTGATATGAACTCTCTCTGAAACTCATAGTTCATTTAGAAAACGTGGTTTCCCTTTGCTTAATGTAAAATTACATTCTAGGTTGGATAATTACTTAAAAAGGGGCCTCTCTAAGAGGTAACCACTCTATACTTAGTCTTTCTTAAAACACTTTTAACTTTTTTCAAAAAGTCTACTCTTTTTCTTCATGTAAAAATCAAACCTTTGGGAAACACTTAGTTCCCTTATACTCTTTCTCAAAATATTCTTTACTTCCTCAAAACTCAGTTTAAACAATAATGTTTTCTTTAGAAGATCCTTAATACGTATTTGCTGAATACGTAAAATAAGTTCCTTGATAAATATAGTAATGAACAATCAACTCAATAATCACGATTCACATTGTATGACAATTCAATGATTTTCAATAAGAATTCAAAATCAACAACTCAAGAATTCTGAAGCTCAATATCAACTCATCTCAAGAATACTGAAATCTAAGGATAGAACCTTAGAATACTCATTTACTAATTTGAAAGTAAATGTAGGGCATGAGGAAGAATTAGTCCAACACTATGATAGCCTTACATACCTGGGAAAAAACAAAGTTCTTGCTAAATAGATGAAATTTGAAGAACGGTTGAAAACCCTAGCTTTTTTCCTCTTGAAATCTTGCTCTAAGTCTTTGAAGTATTAAGGAACGTAAAATAATGTTTTAACACTGTTTCAACCCTTAATTTAAGGATAAGGGTTGTGATTTAGGGTTAGAAGGTGAGTTAAAAACACATAACTACCCTTCTTAAATTTGGTGAAAAAACCTTCTACGGGTCCATCTACAGTTTGTGTTTTGATCAACGGACTATAAATCACAGTTGTGGGTTATATATTGAGTTTTTAAGGCTCAAAGGTCCATTTACGGGATCAAATAATGAACCATTGGTTGTATCCATAGGATTTGGGTCCCTAAAGTTGACTACCAGTACTTTATCGAAGACCTGACAAGACTGGTCATCGTTCCACCCACGACACGTCGGTTGGAGTCGTCATTCACAAAATCATAAAACCTGGTATGACAGTCTCTAGTAAAATGATCATAACTTTTTACTCTAGTAAAATGGTCATAATTTTTTACTCCGAAAATGAAATTAGGCGAACTTGGTGATGTTGGAAATAAGACTCAAATACCTTTAATTTTGTAGGTAATAGGCCACCTAATTCATTATGTTCTTGGAGATGTGATTTTTTCTAGTTTACCTAGTAGAATCTTATGTCGAAACTTAATCGGTAATGAAGCTTTCAACTCAACTTTGTGGTAGGGGGTTCTTGTGACCTTAAGTCATATCCAATTCCATTATAACACAAACAATGAATTTAACACCTAATATAAATTAAGAATCACTCGGTATGACCTTATACTCAAATGAAGAATGCTTCAAGTCTTAATTTAGAAATATTTTTTGGGTGTTACACTTCACACTTATAGGTAAGAACATACATGGACATAACTTCCAAAGGTCTAGGTGTATTGTCACTTGAATATTAAAACTTGCCTACAGTGTTGAGTTGAAAATTTCACCAAAGGCAAAACTGAAACTGTTAAACACAAGGAATACCCACACGTCTTATGATACAAATGTTGTTTGATGGTGATGAAAGTCTCTCCTCAACTCGCGCCCTAGGAGTTTGATATTCCTCTTTGGACTAAGTCTCAATTTGCTGCTAAGAAGAAGTTCCACGTTGTGTTGTGTCCTATTTTGATGTAGTCCACTTTGTGTATTGTAAAGTCTGGAAAAAGTTATAAGTGAAAAATGTAACATAAATTCAAATATTTTGTGCCAACTTTGTTTAACATGTAATACTGAAAGAGATGACAATCCAATTTCAAGTGTACTTCTCTCAAAGAAAGTGGTGATCTAAAGGGATATGTCATTTTGAACGAGGTGATAATTCAATAATCTAATATAACCTAACGTGTTACTTTTTAGGGAAGTGACGTCCCAACATGTAACTTTTTATGGAGGTGACATCCCAACATGTAACTTTTTAAGGAGGTGACTTCCCAACGTGTTATCTTTTAGGAAGGTGACGTCCCAACATATAACTTTTTAGGGAGGTGACATTCCAATATGCCACATTTTAGGGAGGTGACATTTATGGAGGTAACTACCTAACGTGTCATTTTTTAGGGAGGTGACGTCCTAATGTATCACTTTTAGGGAGGTTACTTCCCAACATGTCACTTATTAGGGAGGTGACATCCCTACATATCACTTTTTAGGGAGGTGATTTCCAAACAAGTCACTTTTTTGGAGGTGACGTCTCAATGTAATAATAATCTATCACGTGGAGGGAGGTGACATAATAATGTGTTCCTTTGAGGGCGATGATGGTCCAAAATAATGTGTCACATTGAGGGAGGTGACGGTCCAATATAATATAATTTGATATATTGAGATAGGTGATGTCCTAAAACAATAATAACAATTCATTGTGAGGAGAGTGACTGCCCAATATAATATAATGTGTCACATTGAGAGAGGTGGCATTCCAATATAATAATGTGTCACTTGTGGGCAGTGACTACTCAATACAATATAACATGTCACATTCAGAGAAGTGACGGCCCAATATAACAATAATGTGCCACTTTGAGGGTAGTAAATGGCCAATACAATATAAAGTGTCACATTAAGGGAGGTGACGACCCACTATAATAATAACTTGTCACTTTGAGGGCAGTGACTACCCAATATAATGTGTCACATTGGGGAGGTGACGTCTAAATATAATATAATTTGTCATGTTGAGAGAGATGACAATTCAATATAATATGTCAAGATGGGAGTTCAATATATCTATTTGAATGACGGAGAATGTTAATATTTAATATTTCCAGCGACAAAAAAAAGTAATTATGGAGCTATGCAAATCTCAAAAATAGAGAGTAAGGTTAGCATAGTAATTCGATTAGGTTCCTGTAGTATGTGAAACCGACAACATATCTGGTTGTCATTAAATAATTGAGAACAAAGAGATTAACACATGTCAAGACATTTAAATGCTTCAAGACAATTAGATAGTCAAAGATAATAAGAGATTCTGGATGAATGCTTAGAGGGCTTCTAACGTTGAAAAATAGGAGGGGGTTAAGTTGACTTGTACCCATTGAGGGCTGATGTTGTTGGTTTGAGGAATGATCAAGATTAGCTGAATTCCATAGATATATCTATCATGACCCAACACTACCTCCTTTATGTGACATGGCAAATAGAACCTAGAGAGACTCTAAATGAACCACCTTACATAACATGACACTAAGATGATCAATATAACTGGAAGAATCATAAAAGTGGAAAATAAGTCTCAAAATTCAATTATCAAATTATACCAAAATCAGAGTACAAATCCATACTGTAGAATACATACTAAGTTTGACACCAAACCTCTACTAGATGGGTGTGGTTGGGACAAGTCCTAGCTCACGAAATAATCTAAAAATGGAATGAGTCTAAAAGAACATAAAAAACTCATAATGTGTCCATTTACTCGAAGCATGAAGACTTGCCAAATCTAGACAAAGATGACTAGAATTTGTGTTAACAATAAGTTTGATGAGGAGCGTCAAACCCTATATGTAACACCTCGGAATTGAAAAACAAGGAAAAATGAAGGTTTTATAGAGATGGTGTTTGTGTCTACGTACTCCACCGATGGACCATAGGTTCTCTTATGGGTCGTAGGTTGTGGGATAAATAATTTCAAAGGCCAAGTTCTAGTACCCTTTTTACGGTTCACCAGGACGGTCTGTCATTCAGTGTACGAGTCTTCAATAGGTAGGTGAGTCCTAATATTATACCCTATATAAGTCTTTTAAGCCTAAAATCTAACTATTATAAATAGTTCTTCAAATTTCCCCAAATCCTTCCAAGTTCTTTCCCATATTTATCTCTCTAGAGCTTCAAGAAGAAGACTAGGCTTTCAAGATCAAGTCTCCAATTCTCCATTGATTGTGGGCTTTTGACATCAATGTATGATAATATTACTTTATGGAGTTTTTTCCTCAATAGGGTTCCTAAATTCTCTAACTTTACAAGATAAAATCTCCCATTGAAAGTAAGGTTTTCTTCAATCCCATGGGTTCCTTTTAATTATGATCCAATTGATTGTTTAATGTATTTTTATGTATAATTCCTATGAACCCATGCATGAACCATGATTTCTAGACTATGATGATATGATGTGGTTTTTGAATAATGAAAGATGAATTTATAAAGATATGTATGGTTCTTTATTAAATTGATGAAAATGATTTGAGGTTGCTTTAAGGCATCAATGTTGTTGTTGTTGTGAAAGGATTTTCTCACATAAAGGTTTCATAAGGTTAAAAGGTTTTCTCACCTAAGATGCATCAATATTAAGGAGTTATTCTAATGAATTCTAGTTTGGATTGGCTACTTGATGTGCCCTTCCATAGATGGTAAGACAAGAGGCGATTACCCATGTGCTATAATGATAAGACAACTTAAGATTAATGCCTAATCCATGGGATATATACTTAGCACTGAGTGGTCAAGTGGTGATTACCCATGTCCCATAAATATGTGCTACAATAACGTCCATGATAGACATTAGCTAGTTGATACACTTAAGCTAGAAGTGTATGGTTCTTACCTTGGCAAGTAAGGACATCTCTTTTAGGTGTGGGATATACACTAGACACCATGTTATAGCTTACACGGTCTATGTCGATTTATTACAAATTTCCCACAATAATGAACTAAGGTTACTTCTAGAAATACTCAAATATGTTTTAAAGATATTTAGCCTGCATTGACCATGATTATGACTTATGTTTTCTAACATGATTATTTTAAAGATATTTAGCTTGCATTGGTCATTTCATGTCATATAAAGTCCTTTTAGTATGATTTCATGACTCTTATGCATTGCTATCATACTTGGTAAATTTCATGTACTAACACATACTCTTGCCTATATTGTTTCACTTATGTAGGCTCCAACACTCCTAACTTTCACACTCGTGGCAAGATTGATCCTTATGGTTTTCAAGATATTGGTGAGTCCTTATGTTCCGAGGACCGAGACTCCTTTATTTCTTTCATGTCTTTTCATTTTGGATTTTGTGGGTGATGTATGGGTAACGTCCCAATCACTCTTATGATTTAATGAATAGCTTTGAGACTTATGTTAGATTTCCACTACTTTTGTCAAACTCTCTTTATGATATTAAATGTCTTTTTAAATCTTTAAGCTTCTATTATCTTGTATATGTATGCTAAGTGGCTTTTATAGGGACTCTCGGTGTCCTATATGCCATGTTATGACTACGGTGTACTTTGGATCATGCAAAACTTAGTATTCACAGCACAAGGTTTAGAAAGGTCCTAGGCAGTCTCATAAGCCACGCTAAGTAGGGTCTTGTTCGTGAGTGTGAAGTGTGTCACATTTATGAATAAGAAGCTACAAGATGACTAAGCAACTCCACTTCTTTCGGTACTCTAAAGTCATGTGATAAAGTGTAACTCTATATGTCTCTCTCCTAATCCCTATTTGATACTTTTCAGAATATGGCTCCTCAAAGATCTTACGTTAGGAGAAATTCCAATGAGAATATGGAATGAGAAGCTCCTTAAGTTCAAGTCGACCTATTGGCCGAACAAGTTACTAAGTCAGAGTTTAGGGCTACTTTTCAATTGTTAGCCCAAGCCATGACAGTTGAAAGCAATAGGGAGGTTGTGGTCCCCGTGAACCCAAATGTTGGTTCGGCAACATTTGTGTCACAACCCAGGGGTACCCCCTAGATGTGACATTGCATATAGGACCCCAAGAGATCCCATACAAGCCACTTAGCATTCATAACATACGAAATAAAACATAAGAGGTAAAAACAACATTTCAAGGCCAAAAGTTTTAATAAAAGAGAGCGAAAGTCTAAAACACTTGTCTCAATAGCCATCTAATATAATAGAGTGAAATTGGGCCTAGCCCATGCATAATGTCCAAAACAGAATATAAGAAAGAAACTCAAAACAATGAAATCTGTCCTCGAAGCATGAGGACTCACAAAACTCGGAAATCTCAAAATCAACCATTAGCCACGAAACTGAGGACCTTCACTGTCAGACCCTATATTTGGGGAAATGTAGGCAAGAGTATGCGTTAAAAAAAATGTACCAAGTATGATAGCTATGTATAAAACATTTAAATCATGCTAAAAGAGGATATTTCATGACATGCAATTGACCAAGCTAAAACATGATATAATATGGTTAGAAAACATAGGTCATAAAACATGGTCAATGCAAGCTCGCATCTTTAAATACTTTGAACTCATACGAGATACCTCTTGAAGTAACCTTAGTTCATTATTAATGTGGGAGTTAGCCTTAACCAACTTAGAGACCATGTGAGCTATAACATGATCCCTCGGTGTCTCCCACACCGAAATGGGTTGTCCTAATGCCAAGGTAAGGACCATTGACTTCTAACTTAAGTGGATCCACTAGATAATGCCCATCTGGACAATTATCCTATGTGGACACATAGATAAGGGATAAGGAGATTGCTACTAGAATTGCGGCCTCTACTATGGGAGAGATGATTTTTCCGTAATCAAGGAACAATTTCCAATTTGAGTATCTACCAACGTACAATAGTAAAGTAACCCAACCAAGGTTGGGGTCGAGTCCCAAGGGAGTGGTTTTGAGAATTAATAGAAAAATAAAATTTAATTCTAATTAGTCATAGTTAAAAATATTATCGAATCAAACCATACTAAATCAAAGGGGTGATAGAAGGATCAATTATCAGTGTGGGGTTTTGTAGTAATTAACAACTAAAAACAGCAAAAATATATGAAAACGAGATACAGAGACGGGATTCTTGGGATGTGATAGGATTATGGGATAGACTAAATTATCGGGTACATGCTTTTGATAGTAAATTGTTGACTATTTGTGACTAGGCTAGACTATAATGGGGGTAAATTCTCTCTCGAGCTACTCACCTGGAATCAACTCAATTTTTCTCGAACACCGAGTTGCCGCGTTAAGCACAGCCTTCACCTTAGCCCATTCACTCTCTCGAGCTCATTGTGTAGGAGAAAGACTAGGGTTCATTCTCTCGAGCAGAACACATGTCGACCCAATACCACCAACTATCAGTTTAGTAGTCTTAGTTTTACGATCTCTCTCTCGAGCAAGCAAAAAACAGTGAGATGAAATTGTATTTACAACTACAATCCCATTAATTTTATACACAACTAATAAATGAAATCACATTTAAACAACAAATAAACCATCAACAAGCAAGACCCAACATATAATCTAACCCATATTCACAAAATCACACCTCAAGAATTGGGGTTTTAGCTAGACATGTTAAAGAGATAAAAAATTAATACCAATATCAGTTTCCATCAACTGGGTATGAAGATTTAAGTCTTAAACCACGTCAAGAGTGAAGAATCTTAGACACCCACGTCCAATTTCTTGGAGTTGAAACCCTTTGAATCTTCAAGGTCTTAGAACAAAGTCTCCAAAACCCTCTAAAACTTAAACTCTCTAAAATACTGTAAGAAGTTTTAAGATTAATAGTGATATGATACTAAGCTAGAAATTTAAACAAGCATTGATAGTGTTTGAAAATTTGCTGCGAAGGACCCTTCGGCGAAGTTAGTCGGGATCGGTGATACATTCGGCGATCCGTCGTTTGGTCGATTTCATCACCTTCCTACTTTAGCTTTTTAGCCTCTTCACGTTTTGAGTCATTGTGCGATATTGTACTGCATCGCGGAACTGTTCAGCGACACGCCGACTGCTACATTGCATCGCCAACTTGACCTTTTCCTTCAGGGCTCAACGCATTGAACAAAAGGCGATCTCCAAGCCGAATGATGAATCGCCAACTTGGCTCGGTGATCGTCAGGCGTTCATTTCTTCGTTCTTTTCAACCACCTTGTTCCTTCTTGCCAAGTAGTGTCCATTCTTTGCCTCAAACTCTAAATACCTGAAACTTAAGGATTTTCATCAGATATTGAGACAAAATATGCATTAGAGGACACTAATTCTATCAAAATATAGCCCTAAATAAGTCCAAATTGTGGACCCATCAACACCCCAACTTAAACTTTTACTTTTCCTCAAGCAACTCGAGTTCAGTTGTTCAAAAAGGGTGTCTCAAATAGTGGTACACAAGAATCAATCATGAATGCACACAACAAAACTCACTTTACTCATGCAAATATCAAATGTGCACTCAAAGATTCAGGTTGTGACTCACCAATATCGAAGAATCTCAGGCTCACAATACTTGCTTCAAATGCAAGTTCAAGCTCAACCAAAGTGTTCAATTGCCCTCACACGAAGAATGATTCCATATTCACACAATGGTTCACAGTTTAAAGCTTTAGAAACAAATGCAACGCTCACACTCACAAAGATGAACAAAATGAATAATTTCACCCATAGGTTTGCTCGTATTTTCAGATCAACACTTGCTTCAGCTCACGCAAGACCACAAATGTCTTTCAAGGCTTGTTATGGGGCTTAGTGCAAATGTATGGTCATTTAGGCCCAGTGGCTATAGTCCTCATGAAACAAAGTTTAAATAACACTCCCTTTTATCTTCATTCATCATTCTCATTTATGCTCAAAAGTAGTCCTATTATTCACTTCCCATGGATAGTTGGAAACCCCAATTTTCTTTATACTTTCATAACTTTATTCCACAACTTTTTCATTGTTTTTTATTTTTTGTATGGAAGGGTTCCATTTTTCACAAAATCATGGGTAGAAGGGACTTTCTTGTATTTCTTGATTTGCCTTCTCTTTTCACCACACCCCCAACTTAGGCTTTTGGCCTAAGTTGGCTATTCAAACAAACCAAAAATTCATGAGGATTATGGGTGATGGATAAAGAAAGGTCATAGTTTTCATCAAGTTTCTTCCAAAGAAAGGTAAGGCTCAAGGGTTGTTCAAAAGAGGTTCACACACACTCACAAGGTAGGCCACAAAAGTGGTATATCTCAAATTGGCTCACACTCTTAGAAGTTGCCTAAGATCATATCAAAAGATAACCTTACTTAGTCGACTGGACCAATGGGGAAAATTCTAGGTGTTGTCATGCATGGTTCGCAGTAAGTTCATCACACAAGGCATCCACACTAAAGTCAAACAAGACTTCACACTTTTGCTAGTGTGCAACGATCATCACAAGAGACTCGATTTAATAAGTGGCTAGTCATAACGAGATGCAAAGAGTTCATATATTGTCTATGCAACTTCATTTGGCCTCATCGAGGCCGCACATTCATGTTTGTTCGATTATGACCACTATTTAAATCATCAGTATTGATCAAAATAGATACTCAAATTTGTGAAAGAACAACCACATTCAACACATACAAGAGGTGGCAAATTTTTTTTCGGAAGGGTCAAAATCATTTGCAATTTAAAGCAAAAGAAGCCACAAGCTCAAACCTTCCACGAAAGCAATATAAGACACAATTTTAAACACAACAACCCAAAATATATAAACAAAACATGAACATCAATATTCACACAAAAGGTGGGCCTCACCTCACCATAAATGAAAACCATTTGTCCTCAAATGCAAATGAAGTAAAGTATCCAAAAAGTGAAAGAAAGTAAGACAAAGAGGGGGGTAAAGAGGGGATCATGTCTATGTAGTCTTTCCATTTGTCTGGGCATCAGTGCTCGAGGTCACCTCAGGGGGACACAACAGTGCCAGATTCACCAAGGTCTGTTGAGTGTGAGTCTGCCAGAAAGACATGTACCGCTCTACAAAATCCCTTGGCCCATGAAGGAGTATTAGGGTCCAGTGTAATGGTTTTCCTGGTAGAAGTGGGTCTCTTGCCCTTGCCTTTCCCAGTAGTTGTGGGTAGTTTCGAATCTTTTCCTTGCGACGTAATTGCATCCTCTTTTATCGCAATCCCTTTGGACTTCTCTTGAGTTGACATTATTCTTTTAGCAGCTTTACATATAGTCAGGTCTACGGAATCTCAAAGAGAAGTTAGGGAAGCTTAAACAAAAGCGCATCAGAACAATTTCTGATAGACTCTCCAAACTAGAGGGTGACTCACCAAAAATTTTGGGCGACCTAGATCGAGCTCGCCGAAAGTTCTAGTGTACAAAGGTTTAGGGGTGTATATAAAAGGGCGAAAGAAAAGAGTTCGGTGAGTCTCCGAATGCTTTTGGCAACATCCAACTTCTCGCCTAATGTTACAAAATCAATCATCAAATAAAGTATGAAATCAAAAGTGAGATGGGGAGATTAGGCAAACGGCCGAGTGGTTCAGCGAGCTCGACCTAGCTCGCCAAACGGCCCAACGTGCCTATTGTCAGCTCAACTTCTTCGATTCAACCCTGCAACCCCCGAAAACAAAATGAAAGCACGCACTAGTTTAAGGCATGCAATTTTGGGAATTCAACAGTCACAACTACTCGAGCAAGATTATGAAATTAAATCATGCATGTAAAAAATCTACTCCTATCAGGCAGGATCAGAAAAATTCAACAAGATCAGGCTATTGCAATTAGTATAAATTTTGAAAAAATGAACTCGGGGCAAGGAAAACCAACCTTTTGTGTCGACAAAGAGATGATTGAAACACAAGGCGGCAAGGTAATCAAATCCCGAGCACAAATCAACACTAATAATACTCTAAAAACCCAAGAAATATAGAACTAGGGTGCAGGTGTGAGTTTGGGCAGATAAAAACTGAGGGAGAGTGAATGAGTTTGCAAGTTTTAATCCTTTGGCTTGCAAAACCATCCAGTTTTCACACAGTTGGAGACATTAGTCGAGTTTGTCTATCCTCTCGGCGTTATTCCAAGTGTTCACTTGCCTTGCCAATTTTTACAGAGCCTTCAGTGAGTGTGGGGGTCTTAACGGCGGATTCCATCGAGATCACCAACATAGTGGTGATTCACCAATAATATCTGAGTCTCACTGAGTTTTATAGACTCCAAATTGAAGATGTCTTCAGTCAAATGACAGATTAGGTCGGAGTTGCCGACCTCTTCGGTGACTCGCCGACTAGAACTATTGCTCGCCCCTTGCACTTTTTTGAACACTTTCCACACTTCAACCTGTACAAACAACACACGATTATTTTACCAAAACACAAATAGAATGAAATAAATAGGTTTTTGTTACCTCCAAAACAATGCCTTAGTTAATGTCGTGGCACGATGCAAGTTAAAAGCTAGTCCTAATCTTTAGAGTCGGCCATGGTGCAACTAGGTGACTCCTCAGCAAATGGTGGATAACGACCTGATATTAATTGGTTTATCTGGGCATCTTGTAGCTGCATTACCATGGAATTGGAGGTTGCCATTTGATTCAGCATTTCAATGTTCTCTTTTATCTCTTTCAACACCTTATCTTGTTCTTTGATCTCGTGTTAAATGAGTGAGAGCACGTCATCATTTTTTCCACCCTTTTGCTTTTTCCCCTTTTTACACTCATGAAGGGAGAAGTGCTTGTCATTTTTCGTGGACTGTGCCTCTAATTCCATGAATCTTTTGTATAAGAAATCCACTTGAATCACCAGTGCATCCCATTCTTGTGTCTTTCTGATTTCCTTGTTGGTTTCAATCATGCTATAAAGGAGTTTGGCCACTTCTTCATAGGGTTGGTGTAGCAAACCACGCGTGAAAAGTTGGTCAGCGGTACTTCATTTTTCGGGTCCAAGACCCCTATAGAAGCACTCTAGTAGCACTTTATCGGTCATCCCATGAGTTTGGCATGGTTGAAGCACTGCTTGAAATTTCAGCCACATTTCTTGAATGGTCTCATCCCCTACTTGCTTGAATGTTAGGATATTGTCCCTAAGATTCAACAATTTCAGGAGAGGGTGATTCGTTTGATAACCATAGTTTTTGTTCTCACTCATTTTTCTTGAAATAGTTACACAACCAACAAAACAAAATTAGAAATTAAGTAATTAGAACTACAACTAAGAAGAACAAAAATTGTTTTACTTAACTACAAATTCTCAATTAACACCACTCCCCGGCAGCGACACCATTTTGATGTTTGTGTAATGAAGACACAACTTCCAATTCGAGTGTCTACGATCGTATAATAGTAAAGTAACCCAACCAAGGGTTGGGGTCAAGTCCCAAGGGAGTGGTTTTGAGAATTAATAGAAAAGTAAAATTTAGTTCTAATTAGTCATAGCTAAAAACATTATCGAATAAAAACATACTAAATCAAAGTGGTAACGCAAGCGTCAATTATCAATGGGGTTTTTTTTGTAGTAATTAACAACTAAAAACAGCAAAAATATACGAAAACAAGATAGAGAGATGAGATTCTTGGGATGTGATAGGAATACGGGATAGACTAAATTATCAGGTACATGCTTTTGATAGTAAATTGTTGAGTATTTGTAACTAGTCTAGACTATAGTGGGGGTAAATTTTCTCTTGAGCAACTTACCTCGAATTAACTCAGTTTCTATCGAACACCGAGTTGACGCGTTAAGCACAACGTCCACCTTAGCTCATTCACTCTCTCGAGCTGAATGTGTGGGAAAAGGACTAGGGTTCACTCTCTCGAGTTGAACCCATGTCGACCCAATACCCTCGGCTATTAGTTTAGAAGTCTTAGTTTTACGACCTCTCTCACGAGCAAGCCGAAAACACTAAGATGAAATCATATTTGAACTACAATCCCATTAAGTTCATACAGAACTACTAAACGAAATCACATTTAAACAACATATAAACCATCAACAAGCAAGACCCAACAGATAATCTAACCCATATTCACAAAATCACACCCCAAGAATTAGGGCTTTAGGTAGACATGTAAAAGAGGTAAAAATCAATACCAATATCAGTTTCCATCAAATGGGTATGAAGAATTAAGTCTTAAAACACATCAAGAGTGAAGAATCATAGAGACCCACGTCCAATTTCTTAGAGTTGAAACCCTTTGAATCTTCAAGGTCTTAAAACAAAGTCTTCAAAACCTTCTAAAACTTAGCTCTCTAAAGATCTGTAAGAAGTTCTAATAATAATAGTGATATGATACTACGCTAGAAATTTAAACAAGCATTTATAGTGTTTGAAAATATGCTGCAAAGGACCCTTCAGCGTAGTTAGTCGGGATCAATGATCCATTCGGCGATCTGTCGTTTGGTCGATTTCTTCGCCTTCTTGGCCTTTAGCCTCTTCGCATTTTGAGTCGTTGGGCGATATGGTACTGCTTCGTGGAACTGTTTGGCGAACGCCGACTGCTCCATTGCATCACCAACTTGACCTTTTCCTTCCGGGCTTAGCGCACTGTAACAAAAGGCGATCTCCAGGCCGATTTGCGACTCACCAACTATGCTCGGTAATCTTTAGGCCTTCATTTCTTCGGTCTTTTCAGCCGCCTTGTTCCTTCTTGCCAAGTAGTGTCCATGCTCTGCTTCAAACTCCAAATACCTGAAACTTAAGGATTTTTATCAGATATTGAGACAAAATATGCATTTGAGGATACTAATTCTATAAAAATATAGCCCTAAATGAGTCCAAATTATGGACTCATCAAGAGACTCCATCTCAATATACTCTCGATGCTAAGAATAAATAGCACATAATAGTCATTTCTTACTTGTTCTTA
Source organism: Solanum stenotomum (assembly GCF_019186545.1). NCBI lineage: Eukaryota > Viridiplantae > Streptophyta > Magnoliopsida > Solanales > Solanaceae > Solanum > Solanum stenotomum. Next base: position 23,838,015 of record NC_064288.1, read on the forward strand.
ATATATATGGAAGGGCACGTCATCTTGCCAATCCAAGCTAAATCATTATCCATGAAAGGGTATCATTCAACAACCAATCCAAGCTATGTTTCATAAGGATATCTCTTTATCTTTGATTCCACTAGGTGAGAAGATCTGTCAACCTTAGAATCCGTTCTTATGTGAGAAAATCTATCACTACAACAAAAATAACTTTGGGTGGCAATAAATATATAGACATTATTAAAAGTGCTCAACGCTTTACCCTCATTATTTAAACACAATTACAACCAATGTCTCTAAAGCTTTAAGGACATATACAAAGAGTGTTAATTGCCGCTAAAAATACATATTTAGCGGCAATTAAGCTATTAAAGTTAATTAATTGTTGTCATGCACGACCGTCGTTCATGGTCAGAGCATGATTTTGGGGGCTCTGAACCATGGGCCCTCGACCACAGATGTGGTCCCACCAACGGTCCATTTTTTCAGGCCGTAGGTCCAACCCTTTGAACCCTTCTGGAGGAGCCATCCACAAAACACACCTATGGTCTACTGTCCCATTCATGGGGCATGGGTGGCCTCTATTGGTTGGCTCCTACAGCTTCTGAAAAATGCTATCTTACCCTCTTTCGGATACAGGGTGTTATAATATCTCCCCCTTGGGATGATTCGTCCTCGAATGAGATTCTAGACATCACTTAGAGGAAAATGACTCTTGACTAGAAACCCATAATGCATGCAACTTCATCAAAATGCACAAAACCAAGGAGGAATATCAACTCCAAAATAAGACATACTTAAAACATCATAAGGAAGATGGAAAGTAGCAGCCCAACATGAATGGAAATATCATAATATACATATCCTCGGAGGAAAAATATCAATTCCAAGCTAACATCCGAGGAGGAAACATCAACTCCAAGCTAACATGCTCATATCATCATATCAAGTAGTCTACATGCAATTCATACTCAAATGCATATATATGAGGAGGAAACATCAACTCTAAGCTAAACATGTCTAACATATAATCTCATGAGGTCTATAGGGAGCTTATACTAATTGCACATCAACATCAGGAAAATCAATCATGTAAACTCATTTTTTCTTTCGAAACATAAGCTTTTTCATGAACATACATAAATAAGGATATGGGCCAACATAATGGGGACTAAGCTTCCCTTTCTTACCAAATCTCATTACACCCTTCATGGGTGAAATTTTCAAGAAAACCCAAACAACAAAATCAAACTCAGGATCCATTCTTCTCACATTGGTATATGACTTTTGTCGACTTTGAGTCGTTCTAAACCTCTCTCTGATAAGTCAAACTTTCTCTATAGCCTCATGTACTAACACATGACCTATTAGGGTAACCTCACCAACCTCAAACCAACCTATAGGATATCAACACTTCCTACCATATAATGCCTTAAATGGAGATACATCAATAATCGAGTGATAGCTATTGTTATAAGAAAACTCAATCAATGGAAAATGGTTATCCCAATTACCCTTAAAATCAATCACATAAGCTCTAAACATACCTTCCAAAGTTTGGATAGTACTCTCTAATTGCCTATGTTTTGGGGATGAAAGGTCGTACTGAGCTTAACACGAGTACCAAGACCCTCTTTTGGAAAGACTTCTAAAACTGAGAAGTGAATTGGGTACAACGATCGGAAATAATGGACAAAGGCACTCCATGCAACTTTACCATTTCTCTTACGTACAATTAAGCATAATCCTCTATTGAATAGGAAACCTTGATGGGAATAAAATGAGTCAATTTCGTCATTTGATATACGATAACCCAAATTAAATCATGTTGTCGTTAGGTGCCAGGCAACCAACAATAAAGTCCATATTCACATCTTCCCACTTCTAAGTAGGAATACTAAAGTGTTGGGACAAACCTCCCAGTTTCGGATACTCAACATTCACTTGTTGACAATTAGGATACTTAGTCACAAATTCCGTGATGTCCCTCTTCATCCCATTCCACCAATTGACCTCTCGAAAGTCATTGTACATCATGGTGGCTCCCGGGTGAATTGAATACCGAGAACTATAGGCTTCTGATAAGATATGTTCCCTCAAGTCGTCAATATTAGGAACACATAAAAGACCTTGATATCTAAGTACACTATCTCCCCCTTGGGTGAAAGCCTCAACTACTTTCTTAAGCACCGCTTCTTTAAACTCAACCAAAATTGGATCGAGACCTTGCTTTGCTTTCAAATCCACCACTAAAAATGATTTTGAACCTATGTGAACCATAACACCACCGTTAGTGGAGTCCACTAATTGAACACCCAATCGGGCCAATCTATGAACATCTTGAACCAACTCTTTCTTGTCTTCCTCAATATGGGCAACACTACCCATAGATAACCGACTAAGAGCATCCACCACCACAATTGCTTTACCGGGGTGATAGAGAACACTCATATCATAATCTATAAATCACTCAAGCCATCTTATTTGGCAAAGATTTAGATCCTTTTGGTTAAACACATATTGCAAACTCTTGTAGTCGATTAAAATATCAACATGAACACCATAGAAGTAATGCCTCCAAATCTTTAAGGCAAAAACAACCGCCGCTAGTTCAAGGTTATGGGTAGGATAATTCTTCTCATGAATCTTAAGTTACCTTGAGGCATAGGCAATAACTTTCCCATTTTGCATAAGCACACACCCTAAACCAATTCTCGAGGCATGAAAATTTACAACAAAACCATTCGTCCCTTCCGGTAAAGTCAACAATGGAGCGGAAGTAAGTCTATCCTTCAATTCTTGAAAGCTCTTCTCACATGCTTTGGACCATATGAACTTAGCCTTTTTTGAGTCAAAAGCGTCAAAGGGGAGGAAATCGAAGAGAATCCCTCAACAAACCTTCAATAGTAACTAGTTAGACCGAAGAAACTTCTAATATCTGAACGAGTTAGAGGTCTAGGACAACGCTTGACCGCATTCATCTTCTTAGGATCTACCTCAATACCCTTACTTGAAACAATATGGCCAAGAAAAGCTACGGACCTTAGCCAAAACTCCCATTTATTAAACTTAGCAAAGAGTTGTTGGTCCTTGAGAATTTTCAATACAATCCTCAAATAATAAATATGGTTATCCTCACATCTCGAGTAGATCAATATATCATCAATGAAAAAAATTACAAACATATCAAGGTATTGTCTAAACATCCTATTCATCAAATCTATAAACATCGCCGGAGTTTTAGTCAACCCAAACGACATTACCAAACACTCATAATGACCATACCAGGTTCTAAAAGCTGATTTTCGAATATCATCTTCTTTAACCCTCAATTAGTGATAACCAGATCGGAGAACAATCTTAGAGAAGTAACTTGCTCTTTAAAGTTGGTCAAACATATCATCTATCCTTGGAAGAGGATACTTATTCTTAATAGTCACCTTGTTCAATTGACGATAGTCAATACACATACGAAGAGAGCCATCTTTCTTTCTAACAAACAAGAGTGGATCACCCCATGGAGAGATACTCGATTAGATGAAACCCTTATCCAACACAGATCATTCAATTGTTCTTTCAACTCCTTAAGTTCTGCTAGAGCCATGCATTAATGAGGAATAGAAATAGGTTGCGTATCTGAGAGAAGGTCAATACCAAAGTCTATTTCACTCTCAGGAAAAATATCGGATAAATCATCTGGGAACACTTCCTGAAACTCATTAACAATGGGGACCGACTCAAGAATAGGGGTTTCAGAATCCACATCCTTCACCCTAACAAGATGGTAAATGCAACCCTTAGAAATCATCTTTCTAGCTTTAAGACAAGAGACAAACTAACCCTTAGACATAGAATTTTCCCACTTCCACTCTAGGATAGGCTCATTTGGGAACTGAAACTTGACTACCCGAGTTCTACAATCAATAGAAGCATAACATGAATGTAACAAAACCATACCAAAGATAACATCAAAATCTAACATATCAAGCTCTACCAAGTCAATAAGATTAACTCTATGGGACAAGGAAATAAGACATCTTGTATAGACCCTCTTAGCCACAATAAAATCACCAACAGGAGTAGAGACAGAAAAGGATCTAACAACAGATCCAGAAGAACATCAAACCTCATAGCCTCATATGGTGTCACGAAAGACAAGTTAGCACAGGGATCTAGTAAAGCATAGACATCAAGTTCGAAGACTTTTAACATACAGGTAACAACATCGGCAGAACCCTCTCACTCACCACGAGTCTGAAGTATATAGAATAGGTTTTGCTAAGGAGCATATGAACCCGAACCACTAGAAGGAGCTTTCTTGCCCTTTCTTCCTTTCGCCGTAAGCATTGGGCAATCTTTCATATTTTGAAAACTTTTACCACAACTAAAGCAACCATCTGTGCCAGCTAGGAACTTACCCTTATGATTCTTTCCACACCTAACACAAATAGACATAGGAAATGAAGATCCACTACCATTCCCTCCTTGAGGATTAGGGTTAGACACCCTATCTTTTTTGAACTTAGGAGGAGCATTGTAGGAACCTTGGCCGGAAAAACTTTGTTGAAACCTAGAATGACCATGTCCATCGGACCTTGCATAAGAGAAATTTCCATCCCCGATTTTAGCCCTCTTTGTCTCCCCAGAATTTTCCTTAAGTTTCTCCTCTTCAATATGTTGTGCATGAACCATGAGACGAGAGATGTCCATGTCATTAATGAGCATGGCGGTGCGGCACTCTTTAACCACCAGTTCGGACACACCCAAATTGAACTTGCCCATCCTTGCCCTAGAATCGGCAACCATTGTTGGAGAATTTCTAGATAGTTGTCGGAACTTCAAAGAATATTCCCTCACACTCATACTTCCTTGATGAAAATTGATGAACTCAACCACCAATGCTTGCACTACACCATTTTAGGCCTACGACCACCCCAATAAAGTGTAGCCTAAACTAGAAAAAAGTGTGGACTTTGATAAAAGGCTACACTTTTGGACTTTAAGCAACACTTTTTATGGGGTGGCCTAAAGAAGCATAACCTTTTACATTAGGCAACACTTTTTAAATGTCGCCGTCACAACTACACTTATAAAGCGTAGCCAAAGAGGTGTAAGGGCACGCTATGTAGTGATGCATTAGCAACACCTTTTTTTATTATACTGCACTTAAAAGCGTTGCCTTTGCTTTGTTATTGGTCACACTTAAAAAGTGTTGCCTTTTATATCTCATCTAGAGCAACACTTATAAAGTATAACTTTTCTTATATATAAGATAACATTGGACGTCCTATAACAACACTTTTGAAGTGTGGCAATGTTGTGTAGAATTTTGTAGCCAGAATTTTTCATTTTTAAGAATATAATTTTTATTTGCATATATTCAATAATCAGATAATTAAATATATAAGTGATATAAAGCACAAAATTAGCTAATAAATAAATCAAAGCTATATATTTCAAATAAACATCGAGAAACATGTCTTGTACAACCAATACTTAGAAAGTGATTGCTTAAAGATCTCTACTATCAATAAATTCTACAAAACCAAATGCATTCATAAAAATATGAAAATAGTACAAAAACTCCTCTTCGTTCACTACAATAGATCGAGTTTACTTCTGGCCACTATTCAAATTCAATTACCGGCATTTTCCTACACATTCAATATAAAATTATAACTTAGCGAAATAAATTATGTATTTGTTATGCTCAATACTAGTCATTTTAACAATACTTCCCAGCCCCTTCCCAATGTAGTGGTACTGTTATGAAAAAACACGACTCTTAGTTGCTATTAAAACATGTATTTCATATGCCAATAACATGTCACAGTAAGTAACTATAACAAAATCCATTTTCCAATCAACTGTTGTTACAAAAACTATAAAATCCTAGTTCTACATGTATTCCGAGACTCTTTCGGCAAATATGAACAATAAATCTGGGAGAAAAGAACAAAACACTTAAATGATCACTCACAAATATTACCTATTGCGAAAAAAACTCCTTTACAGGAGGATATAAATATCATTCCATGGGAAGCACCAAGTGTCTTCTGAGAGCACAAAGCAGATGTACAACCAAAGAGCTCAATAAATTTTATGCGAACAATATGAACATAACCAAAAAGCTCATAATACAACTAATTGCAACTTCTTTTCCTTCAAAGATGTCTCTCCCATCAGTAAGCTAAAAAAAGACTAAATGCACTCTACTGGTTCATCTTCGCTATAAATATTTGAGGAAAAAAATTATAATATAACTCCAAATATTGCAGGGTTGAACATTGATGAAAAAAATGATGTCTGTCATTTCATAACGTAAATCTGACTGTACAAGTCAAAATGTAAAACCTCATTTGGGCATTTCTTAGACTTTCTCTTATTTCTTTTGTTGTTGGCTATTCTGTCTAGTTCATTTTATTATAATATAAGCATAAATGAGATACATAACACGCAAATCTGGAAATTTCATCAATATTTTTTCATCTACTATCTAGCATACATTTTCACCATGTTAATCCATACTAAAATTGGAAGGAGAGCATGGTTAACTTACATCCTTACGATCCACTGGAGAAGAAGGTGGTATCTAAAAAGATGAGCAAGATATGACACGAATATACAATCAATATAGGTGCATAACATTATATAATAACATATGAGATTAGGAATTGTCAATAGGTGATACTATGCTATCTAAATGTGGTAAGTGAACACTCGTAACTCTTCGGAAAAGGCACAACCCTTTGAAAAAATCATAACCCCTTAGAAAAGTCACAACTCATCGGAAATGTCAACCCGTCAAAAAAAAGTTACAACGCTTTTGAAAAGTCAAAACTCATCGAAAAAGTCACAACCCTTTATTGTGAAAAAGTATCTAATTATAATATAATGTAATTAATTAAATAAATAAAATATATTAAGTATTTTTAATTGTGGGTGTGATAGTGATTCAATATTCATGTATTGGAGTTCATGCATTTATTGTAGTAAAGAAGACTGATAGAGAGATAGATTATTTCAAATGGAAAAAACAACCCAAGAAGATGATTTTGAAAGTATTTTTTATTTTTGAAAATTATTATTTCAAATGGTTTCCAATTGAAGAAGCTTAAAAAATAATTATATCGTGGAGGGTAAAAATTGGATTTTAATAACCGCACCTCATTTTATTAGGGTCGTTGACAGAGATTTGAGGAAATGAAATTGGTCAATCCAATTTTATCTGTCCACTAATTCATCTCTTTGAAATGGTGAACAATAACGATTTTTTGAAGAATTATGGCTGAACCCTGGTATTAGATTTCCTACGTATCTCAGGTTACATGAGAATTCAGGCCACTTATAATTCGAAAGACACTTTATTTGAAGCATGATTTTGAAAGAATTCCACAAACTATTCCAATGTCAATGTATGGAGAGACCGAAAAGCTCGAGAATGGAGTGAGGAGACTATTTTTGGAGTGCAGTTGAGTTTTCAACATCGAGCTTGCCTCTGTATCCCTAAACATTGGGAATCAGTCTGCTTGTAGTTAAACTTAATTGGTTGAAATGGAAATTTCTTAGAAGGAAATAACCTTTAGCTTAGGATGAGTGACAAATAAATTAAGCATGAAAAAAATACTTGCAATAATCTCAACTATGAATGTGGGACCTTTCATGTCACGATCCGATCCTACACCCTGGACGTGACCGGCACTTGAGAACCATTGTTGTCCATCAAACGAGCCCTCATCCTGGCTGACTACAAGCGGAAGACTAACTAAAGCATACATAAGCATAAAATTGAAAGAAACGTTTAAAATAGTGTATTGAATATCAAACTTTCACTAAATATGCTGAGTATGAAACATACATTTAAATAAAATATATGAAATTGAAAGACTCTCCAAAACTGTCTATATATGAAGCCTCTACTATTTATAGACGAGTTTCAGGACAAGACCCACGACTACTCAAAATGTTACTATTACTGACAACTCATACAACTGGAGTCCAACGAAAGGAAACAGGTCTTACTCAATTCTGGCGAGCAGACAAAGTGATCTCAACATACTCTTGTTGAGGATCCTAAGAACCTATATCTGCATCATTAAAAGATACAAGTTGAATGACATTGGTACATTGAATGTATTAGTATGTAATATAGCTGAATAACATATAACTGAATGAAAGGACTGTAATATATATATACATATATACTCAACTAAATGTAAAGAATAAAGGGGTGAAATCATTAAAACTTTACAAAAATACTTGCTCATTTTTTAACTTAACATATTAAGTGATATAATAAAAATGCACTTTTAATACTATTTGGAAGATTCTGTAACCGAGAACTATCACTATGAGCTAAGCGATGATACACTATCTAATACATGCTGCCAGAACTATCCTATATTGTGTCGGGATAAAGAACACCTAAACTAAGTTAATCCACTACGGAATAAGGATTCATCTAAAAAGTATGATCATGTATCAATGTGGAAAAGACATGGTTTATGTGGGCTTTGAGTTGTCTGAACTCTCCTCTATATCGGTGCTCAATACTACTCCGAATAATATAAACTATTGCTCAAATGTTTAAAAGAATTACTTTTTCTCTGGTTTGAGGTAATTGCTCAAACTAACCTCTTAAAAGAGGTAACTGATCTGAACTCTCTCTGTAACTCATAGTTCATTTAGAAAATGAGGTTTCCTTTGCTTAATGTAAAAGTACATTCTAGGTTGGATAAATTACTCAAAAAGGAGCCTCTCTAAGAGGTAAATACTCTATACTTAATCTTTCTGAAAACACTTTTAAATTTTCTCAAAAAGTCTACTCTTTTTCTTCGTGTAAAAATCAAACCTTTTGGAAAATACTTAGTTCCCTTATACTCTTTCTCAAAATGTTCTTTACTTCCTCAAAACTCATTTTAAACTGTAATGTTTTGTTTAGAAGATCCTTAATACGGATTCGCTAAATACACAAAATAAGGTCCGTGATAAAATATAGTAATGAACTATCAATTCAATAATCATGATTCACATTGTATGTCAATTCAATGATTTTGAATAAGAATTCAAAATAAAAAAATCATGAATTCGGAAACTCAATATCAAGACATCTCAAGAATACTGAAATCTAAGAATAGAACCCTAGATTATTGTTTTACTGATTTGAAATTTGATGTAGAGGGTAAGGACGAACTAGTCCAACATAATGATAGCCTTACATACTTGGGAAAAACAAAGTTCATGCTGAAATAGATGCAATTTGAAGAACGCTTCAAAACCCTAGTTGTTTTCCTCTTGACTCCTTGCTCTAAGTTTTTGAAGTGTTAAAGAACATAAAAAAATGTGTAAACACTATTTAGACCCTTAATTTGGGGATAAGGGTCGTGGTTTAGGGTTACAAGGGGTGTGAAAAACACATAACTACCCTTCTTTAAATTGGAGAAAAAACCTTCTACGTGTCCATCTACCGTTCATGGTTTGATCTACGGACTATAGGTCTCGTCCGTGGATTCTATATTGAGTTTTTAAGGCTCAAAAGTCCATTTACGCATCCAAACAACGGCCTATAGGTGGACTTATAGCCCGTTGGTTGGATTAGTAGGATTTGGGTCCCTAAAGTTGATTCCGAGTACAATTTCGACGACCTGATAGGATGGGTCATCGTTCGACCCATGACTTGTTGATTGGAATCATCGTTCAAAGACTCAGAAAACTCTGGTATGACTGAGTCTGGTAAAGCAGTCATAACTTTTTAACCCTAACATGAAATTAGGCAAACTTTGTGGGATTGGAAAGAGGACGAAAATACCTTTAATTTGGTAGGTAGTAGGCCACCTAATTCATTATGTGGTGGGAGATATGATTGTTTTAAGTTGACCTAAGTAGAATCTTTTGTCGAAACCTAATCGGTAATAAAGCTTTCAACTCAACTTTGTGCTAGGGGATTCTTGTAACCTTAAGTCATATCCAAATACATTATAACACTAAAGAAATAAACTTAATACTTAATAACAATTAACAATCACTCGGTACAACCTTATACTCAAATGAAGAATGCTTCAAATCTTAATTTAGAATTTTTTTTGGGGTGTTACAATATCTCCCCCTGTTCCCCGCCCCAAGATCATTCGTCCTCGAATGACGGCTAGACTAAGAATGAAAAGGTGTTACTCTAACTATCTCTATGAACTTTAAACTTGCCTACTAACACATGCAGAATTGATTCATACTAAGAGTTTTGAAAGTGGACTCGAGCACGGTTAGCACAAAGCTAACATAAGATTTCAGGATTATAGGCCATGACATGAAACAATGGTATCCAGCCATGGAGTAAAAATATGAATATTATGCCTTGAGTGGTATGACTGATAGCTTTTAAGTTTAGCCAGACTTCTCAACTATGTTATCTTTTCGGATTACTATAGTTCATTAGTTGCAAATCATATTTCCTACTAGAGTATATGTCTACTCTTACAAATGTCTAATTCAAAATTCTTGCTCTTACTATGTTCAAGCCTAATCTGTAATATACAAGGTCATACACATGTCACGACCCAAGCCTAGGGCCTAGACGTGACCGGCGAATGGGAAACCCGAAGGAACCCCAAACAAGCCTCATAGCGTATCATTACACATCCTTGGTCGCGGAAGCAATTAAAATGACCATAAGCGATAAGCATAATCAAGGGGGAAATCGGGACTAAGGGAGCAAGAAAAAAAAAGAAATGATACATAAATTCCATAGATGAGTTAAGCTCAAGCATAATACACAACTTGTCCAACACCTCTAAACATGGGTACTTAGCGGGGGCCAAGACAAACTACCGGGCTCACCCTCATAGTCAACACATAACTAAAAAGGAAAAGCCTTATACATAGCAAGAGATCATAAGTAATGTCCCCGGAATGGAGGACTCACCAATAACCTCGATAGAAAATCGTATTAACCACGGGGGGAGGATGGTCACGCGGTGCTCCGGTCCCTACATGGTGACATTATGTAGGCATAGATTATGCATTAGTACATTTGAATGTACTAAGTATATGAGATGCAATGCAATGCAATAATAGATGGACATCATAGGCAAAATGCATAATCATACCCGATAGAGAACATATTGATGAGATAATATGTATAATGATGCTTACATAAAAATCATATTTAGTGGGACGTAGTACATGTATGGCGAGTGACCATCAATATAGTATTTCCAAGGCCTACCACCCCCTTGGAGAGGCGAAAGAGGTACAAACCCCTCAATGTGGTTACCCGGGCCTACCACCCCCGAGCTAGGGACCAAGGTACAAACCCCTCGATGTGGTTATACGGGCCTACTACCCCCCGTACTAGGCAACCAAGGTACCAACCCCTCGATATGGTTACCCGGGCCTACAACCCCCCGAGCTAGGCTTGGTCGACTCACAACACTTATATAGAGAAAATCATATATATGTATCCATTTCATCATCATTTCAATGATTATTTGACCATCCGACCCATAGGACGTACATTTGACCTTCCATTTCCTAAGAATTCTATAAGTGGGCATTTTATCAAACACATGGTAGGCTATTGTTCATGTAAATAAAATCATGCATTTCAAGAGTACTAAGTCCAACCAATTCCAAAATCCATATAAATCAGCCCATCAACAACATACATATATATATATCAACCTTATAATTTGATCATGGAAGCATGAAAACCATAAACATCACATAATAATTGCATTTCATGATAATATGCAAAATAGACCATAATGGGGTGTGTAGTAGTAATTCCATACTTCAATAGTTCATAAATAACCATAAGGACCCATAAACTTGAAGTAAAAATAGAGGATAAATGGTTGGACTTGTGGAAAGGAAGGTTTCCACAATCAAACCCACATACCTCAACTTTGGAGAATCCTTGATGAAGATTGGAATGGAGAATTGAAGCTTGAGATCAAGTCTTGAATCCGGAATTAGAACTTGAGATCTTTGAATTTGGTTGAAGATCTTGGTGGAATTTTGGAGAGGGCTTAGAGAGTGTTTTTGAGTGTTTTGAAGTTAGAAAAAAAATATGACTAAGTATGGGACATATTCCCTTTTTATAAAAAAAAACGCCCCAACACTTAGCCAAAAAAATGAGGCTTTAAAAAAAAACAGCTTACTGGAAATTGCAAATCTGCACAAACAGGTTTTACGAAAATGGTCATAACTCCCTCATCCTAACTCGGAATGAGGTGAAACCAGGTGCGTTGGAAAGCTAACTCAAAGGGATTTAATTTAATAGTTTGTGGCCCTACCAGTTCCTTGTTATGCCCCTTTAAAGTTGACCCTCCAAATCGCATTTTTTGCGGTTTTTGAATTTTGATACGGTTGCTCTAAAATTCCGGTTAGACCCATTACCCACTCAATTTGACCCCTTAAATAAGAATATGAAGTCGAATTTCTGAAATCATGCACGGATTTTGAGATATATGGAAATTACAATTATAGGTGTTTCTGAAGCACATTTTCGGGCATTTTTTTGGGGTCGTTTCAATATCTCCCCCTTGGGAACATTCGTCCCCGAATGTTAAAGAAACGTACATGAGGGACAGAAACATGGCAATATCAGCCCACATAAGGATGCAACAATGCACTTACACCTTATTTCAATAACCTCAACATAGTTGTAAAACCACAATGAACTTGTCAACTTAAACATAAATGTATGCAATGACATGGGGGCTGAACTTAAGACCTGAGATTTTATAAAGGGCTTAGATCAATACCTTAGGCTTGAGTGGAGTGGAAAAGATAAGGATATCGCCTTTGCATGTCCGCTTCGGCCTCCCAAGTAGCACTTTCAACTTGTTGATTTCTCCAAATGACTTTAACAGAAGCCACATCTTTGTTTCTCAACCTCTTCACTTGTCTATCTAAAATCTGGACCGGAACCTCTTCATAGGTCAAATTATCTTCATAAACACCCACAACATCAAGAGACACAATGGCATTCGGATCACCTACACACTTCCTCAACATAGACACATGAAATACCGGATGAACCAAATCCATGTCGCTAGGCAATTCCAACTCATAAGCTACCTTGCCAATTCTCCTCATTACCTTATAAGGACCCACGTATCTTGGGCTCAACTTTCCCTTCTTACCAAAATGAACCACACCCTTCATGGGTGACACCTTCAAATAGACCCAATCACCAACTTGGAATTCAAGAGCCCTTCTCCTCACATCAGCATATGACTTTTGGCGACTTTGGGCCGTCTTCAACCTTTCTCTAATCATCCTAACCTTCTCAAGAGCCTCCATAACTAGATCTGGTCCTAACAAGGCCACCTCACCAACCTCAAACCGGCCAACCGGTGATCTACAACGCCTCCCATAGAGAGCCTCAAAAGGAGCCATACCGATGCTAAAATGATAGCTATTGTTATAGGCAAACTCAATCAATGGAAGATGATCATCCCAACTACCCTTAAGCTCCAATACACAAGCCCTAAGCATATCCTCAAGTGTTTGGATAGTCCTTTCGGCTTGTCCATCCGTTTGCGGGTGAAAGGCCGTAGTAAGCTTAACTCTCGTACCTAGACCCCTTTGAAAGGACTTCCAAAAGTGTGAAGTAAATTGAGTACCACGGTCCGATATGATGGATAGAGGAATCCCATGCAACCTTACCAAGTCATGAATATATAACCTTGCATAATCTTCCGCCCCATATGTTGTCTTTACCGGTAGAAAATGAGCCGATTTTGTCATCCTATCAACCACCACCCAAATAGAATCAAAACCTTTTCTAGTCTTGGGTAAACCAACTACAAAATCCATATTAATTTCTTCCCACTTCCAAGTAGGAATCTCTATGTCTTGGGTTAGACCACCCGGCCTTTGATGTTCGGCCTTGACTTGTTGACAACTATGACAACCGGAGACGAATTTGGCAATGTCCTTCTTCATGCCTCCCCACCAATACACATCCCTCAAATCTCTATACATTTTGGTGGAACCGGGGTGAATGGAGTAGGAAGAATTATGAGCCTCCTCAAGAATTTTCTCCCTCAAACCATCAACACAAGGCACACACAACCTACCTTGGTACCTAAGGGCACCATCTCCCCCTTGGGAGAAAACTTCCACCTTGCCCTCTTTCACCAAGGCCTTCAATTCTAACAAGGAAGAGTCAAGATCTTGTTTTGCTATCACCTCATCAACCAAGGAAGACCTAGCACCATCAACAACGACCACACCACCATTACCAACCTCTTCCAACCTAACCCCCAACCTAGCCAACCGATGCACCTCCCTAGCCATTTCCCTATCACCAATATCAACATGAGCTAGGCTACCCATAGACACCCTACTCAAAGCATCCGCCACCACATTAGCTTTACCGGGATGATAATGCACACTCATATCATAATCTTTAAGAAATTCTAGCCACCTTCTTTGTCTCAAGTTGAGATCTTTTTGGGTGAAGACATATTGGAGGCTCTTATGATCGGTGAACACATCAACATGTACCCCATACAAGTAATGACGCCAAATCTTTAAAGCAAACACCACCGCGGCTAATTCAAGATCATGCGTAGGATAGTTCTTTTCATGCACTTTGAGTTGTCTAGAAGCATAGGCTATCACCTTACCATTTTGCATTAGGACACAACCCAAGCCAACTCTAGAAGCATCACAATACACAACAAATCCCTCAAGCCCATCCGGTAGTGACAATATAGGAGCGGACACAAGTTTATCTTTCAAGGTTTGAAAACTCCTTTCGCACTCGTCGGTCCACTCAAACTTAGCCTTCTTTTGTGTCAACTTAGTCATGGGAGAAGCAATAGAAGAAAACCCATTCACAAATCTCCGGTAGTAACCCGCTAAGCCCAAGAAGCTCCTAATATCCGACGGGGTCAATGGCCTAGGCCAATTTCTAATCACATCGGTCTTCTTAGGGTCTACCTTAATACCATCCCCCGACACCACATGACCTAGGAAGGCAACCTCCCTCAACCAAAATTCACACTTTTCATACTTGGCATACAACTTCTCCTCTCTCAATCTTTGCAACACAACCCTCAAGTGACCCATATGTTCTTCCTCGCTATGCGAATAGATTAAAATATCATCAATGAAGACCACAACAAAGGAATCAAGGTAGGGTTTAAAGACCCTATTCATTAGGTCCATGAAGATAGCCGGTGCATTGGTCAACCCAAAGGACATGACCACAAATTCATAATGCCCATACCTAGTCCGGAAGGCTGTCTTGGGAATGTCACACTCCCTCACCTTCACTTGATGATACCCGGACCGAAGATCAATCTTAGAGAAGTGGCTAGCCCCTTGCAATTGGTCGAACAAGTCATCAATCCTAGGAAGAGGATATTTATTCTTGACGGTGACCCTATTGAGTTGCCGGTAATCAATACACATCCTAAGGGACCCATCTTTCTTCTTCACAAACAACACCGGTGCACCCCATGGTGATTGGCTAGGCCTAATAAAACCCTTCTCCAACAAGTCCTTCAATTGTTCCTTCAACTCCTTTAACTCCGCCGGGGCCATACGGTAAGGGGGAATAGAAATGGGTTGAGTATCGGGGAGGAGGTCTATGCCAAAATCTATTTCCCTTTCGGGAGGAACACCGGGAAGGTCATTAGGAAAGACATCAAGGAATTCATTTACGATCGGAACCGACTCTATAGGAAGGGTTTTGGACTCCACATCCTTAACCCTCACAAGGTGATAGAGACACCCCTTAGAGATCAACTTACGGGCTTTAATGCAAGAGATGAACCTACCCTTGACTACCACATTTTGGCTTTCCCACTCAAGAATGGGTTCACTTGGAAATTGGAATTTGACCCTACGGGTTCTACAATCAATGGAAGCATAGTATGCATGCAACCAATCCATCCCAAGAACAACATCAAAATCGACCATGTCCAACTCAACAAGATCACAAGGCAATATTTTATGCAAGATGCAAATAGGACAATTTCTATAGACCTTCCTAGCAACAACATATGCACCAATAGGAGTAGACACCTTATATGACTCACGCAACAATTCGGGCTCAACATGAAACTTTTTGGCAACAAAGGGGGTGACAAAAGAAAGAGAGGCACCCGGATCAATTAATGCATATACATCAAAGTCAAAGATTTTCAACATACCGGTAACGACATCGGGGACTTCATCGACCCCTTGCCTCCCATGCAAAGCATAAAATCGATTGTGCCTTGGGGCACCATCTTGTCGGCCCCCTCTCCCCAAAGGAACCGCATTGGCACCTTGTGGACGGACCTCCTTACCCTTGTTGCGATTTCGAGGACAATCCATTGCCTTGTGCCCCATTTCCCCACAACTATAGCAAGCACCGGTATTTCTCAAGCACGGGCCACCATGGCCCTTACCACACTTCGGACATACATCAATAGGACCCATACCACCAACACCTTGGGCCCTTGGAACATCATTGGCAAACCCCTTATGGGGCGCATGAGAAGACCCTTGGCCTTGATGAAACCGGCCTCCCCTTCGACTTTGGAACTTGCCCTCAAAACGGGCCCTCTTGGCCTCATGACCCCTCCTCTTCCTCAACTTCTCTTCCTCCATTTGTTCGGCATAGACCATCAAGCGGGACAAGTCCATGTCACTAATCAACATTGCGGATCGGCATTCTTCACTCACTAGGTCGGACACACCCATCACGAATTTGTTCATTCTAGATCGTGAGTCGGCAACCAAGTGTGGAGCATATCTTGAAAGTTGGTTAAACTTGAGGGCATACTCCCTCACACTCATAGACCCTTGTTTTAAATTCATGAACTCCACCAATTTGGCTTCCCTAAGTTCAAGAGGAAAGAATCGATTAAGGAAAGCCGTTTTGAACTCTTCCCAAGGCACCACATAGTTTGCCCCCTTCTCTTCCTTCCATTGGTTGTACCATATTTGGGCCACCCCTTTTAGTTGGTAGGCCGCCAACTCCGCGTTATCTTCTGACCTCATGCCCATGATAACTAATATCTTGTGGATTTCATCAATGAACTCTTGAGGGTCTTCATCTAACTTAAACCCATAGAATTCCGGGGGATTCATCCGCACGAAGTCTCTCACCCGAGATGCCGGGGTAGGAGCCTGAGGGGCTTGGGCCCCGTGGTTGGCTTGATTAGCCATAGCTTGTGCAAATAAAGTAAGGGCATCCCGAAGATCCCCATTTGTTGGTTGCTCCTCGGGTACGCGGGCTCGTCTTCCTCTTGTATTAGGCATGATCTAGCATAGCAAAGAACAACCATTAGGGAAGAACTTAATTCAACTCTATAGCACGACTTAGAACAAGGAGAAGGGAAACAATTCCTAAAACGTCTCATAGCCTCCTACTCATAGTTGTGGTGCATAACACAACCATGAATCGGACTCTAATCAACGCGGTGTGTTGGACTTCGAGGATCTATCAACCTAGTGCTCTAATACCAAGTTTGTCACGACCCAAGCTTAGGGCCTAGACGTGACCCGCGAATGGGGAACCCCAAACAAGCCTCATAGCGTATCATTACACATCCTTGGTCGCGGAAGCAATTAAAATGACCATAAGCGATAAGCATAATCAAGGGGGAAATCGGGACTAAGGGAGCAAGAAAAAAAAAGAAATGATACATAAATACCATAGATGAGTCAAGCTCAAGCATAATACACAACTTGTCCAACACTACCTCTAAACATGGGTATTTAGCGGGGGCCAAGACAAACTACCGGGCTCACCCTCATAGTCAAAACATAACTAAAAAGGAATAGTCTTATACATAGCAAAAGATCATAAGCAACGTCCCCGGAATGGAGGACTCACCAATAACCTCGATAGAAAATCGTATTAGCCACGCGGGGAGGATGGTCACGCGGTGCTCCGGTCCCTACATGGTGACATCATGTAGGCATAAAGTAAGCATTAGTATGTTTGAATGTACTAAGTATATGAGATGCAATGCAATGCAATAATAGATGGACATCATAGGCAAAATGCATAATCATACCCGATAGATAACATATTGATGAGATAATATGTATAATGATGCTTACATAAAAATCATATTTAGTGGGACGTAGTACATGTGTGGCGAGTGACCATCAATATAGTATTTCCAAGGCCTACCACCCCCTTGGAGAGGCAAAAGAGGTACAAACCCCTCAATGTGGTTACCCGGGCCTACCACCCCCCGAGCTAGGGACCAAGGTACAAACCCCTCGATGTGGTTATACGGGCCTACTACCCCCCGTACTAGGCAACCAAGGTACCAACCCCTCGATACGGTTACCCGGGCCTACAACCCCCCGAGCTAGGCTTGGTCGACTCACAACACTTATATAGAGAAAATCATATACATGTATCCATTTCATCATCATTTCAATGATTATTTGACCATCCGACTCATAGGACGTACATTGGACCTTCCATTTCCTAAGAATTCTATAAGTGGGCATTTTATCAAACACATGGTGGGCTATTGTTCATGTAAATAAAATCATACATTTCAAGAGTACTAAGTCCAACCAATTCCAAAATCCATATAAATCAGCCCACCAAAAACATACATATATATATATCAACCTTCATAATTTGATCATGGAAGCATGAAAACCATAAACATCACATAATAATTGCATTTCATGATAATATGCAAAATAGACCATAATGGGGTGTGTAGTAGTAATTCCATACTTCAAGAGTTCATAAATAACCATAAGGACCCATAAACTTGAAGTAAAAATAGAGGATAAATGGTTGGACTTGTGGAAAGGAAGGTTTCCGTAATCAAACCCACATACCTCAACTTTGGAGAATCCTTGATGAAGATTGGAATGGAGAATTGAAGCTTGAGATTGAGTCTTGAATCCGGAATTAGAGCTTGAGATCTTTGAATTTGGTTGAAGATCTCGGTGGAATTTTGGAGAGGGCTTAGAGAGTGTTTTTGAGTGTTTTGAAGTTAGAAAAAAAATATGACTAAGTATGGGACATATTCCCTTTTTATAAAAAAAAGGCCCCAACACTTAGCCTAAAAAATGAGGCTTTAAAAAAAAACAGCTTACTGGAAATTGCAAATCTGCACAGACAGGTTTTACGAAAATGGTCATAACTCAGTCATCCTAACTCGGAATGAGGTGAAACCAGATGCGTTGGAAAGCTAACTCAAAGGGCTTTAATTTAATAGGTTGTGGCTCTTGCAGTTTCTTGTGTGCTAAGAGATATGCCCCTTTAAAGTTGACCCTCCAAATCGCATTTTTTGCGATTTTTGAATTTTGATACGGTTGCTCTAAAATTCGGGTTAGACCCATCCCCCACTCAATTTGACCCCCTGAATAAGAATATGAAGTCAAATTTCTGAAATCATCCACGGATTTTTAGATATATGGAAATTACAATTATAGGTGTTTCCGAAGTACATTTCGGGCATTTTTTTGGGGTCGTTTCAACACATGAGATGGATGTACTTATGTAAACCACAAGATTCAGGTTTTATATCTCTATATGGAATCCCATCCCAAGAATACTTCTCCTTATAACCGCATTTATCTAATTTTGAAGCCATATCAAGAAATAGCTAACGCATCATGCATTTATCTAGATGTTAACAACACCACATTCAAGCCCAGTACAATAACAACTCCATGGTTTCCACTAACCAATCCTTCTAAGAATTCCTCATCCTATCGTCAACTTTATCAACTGAAATTTCACGCATTAATACCAAGAACCAACTAATTTCTCTCATTTAACTATTACTCATAGTAACACTTCATTTATCCTTCCTCCACTTTTATAACATTCGATTGAATAACTACACTACTGCGACAACATAAGAAAAATCAAACTTCTCCTTCTTTCATCACTCAACTACTATCATCAACATCATTATCCAACTAGTAAAGATCACTGAAAGAGCTTTAGGGAGAAATATCATAAGCACGATCCATTCCAGTAATCTAATATAAGAAGATGACATAACATTATTTTGCTAGGCATTCAGAGTAAATCATGAATTTTTGAGACTAAACATACTATGAGACATGCATGCTTGTATGAATAGGTTCATATCATGATTCTGATATCCATAATTTTTGGAGTAGATTGAGATCAATTGACTAAGGTCTTTCCCCCTCATTTTTGAACTGAGCATAGGTGTGAATATAGCTAAAGTGTATGAGCATAGGTCATAGACTTAACTTTGATATTAGAAAAATCAACAGGATTTTGGAATGACTAAACTTTGAGGAATACGCCGGAGTATAAATGGATCGATATAGGACTCTACCTCTTTTTGTATGAATGGATCGATATATCACTGTAACTCTTTTTGGACATGTCATTATCCGATACTCAATATTTGACTAGATTTCTCATCATCTCCCCTTTAGGTTTGAAGCTGACACTTTAAAGTTATGGATCTATTCCATCATCTGTAAACTAGTCTATATTTGCTTTACTCTAATCCTCAAAAATTTATACTCTCACTGGTACTAAACTCCCCATGCGCATGGACTAATACTTCCTTCTAAGGCTTCCTTCTAAGCTTCTTCTCTTATCTTCTTATGGCTCCTATACAAGTCCTTCTATAATCGTTACCCGCAGTGGCTTATAAGACCACTTAATCTAACCTGTAATAATGTGCCTTCTCCTTCTTAGCCAACTAATACTGTCCTTCTACATGCGTATCTAGTTAACTAGATACAACTTGACCTGTATTTAAGAGGTTCATCATCGGCTAAGCTTTATAAAATATCTTTTACCAAACTCTTTAGGATAAAAGATAATACTTACATAAATCTTACAAAACTTAACAACTCAACTATACTACCTAGGCACACAAGAAAAAATAATCATAAACTTAATTAGAACCTTGTCTGACTACCTATGATTTGGAATACACCTCTTAATGCTCTTCCTAATCTAGTGACATAGCCAAACTTCGTTGCTCTCATCTAAACGTCAGAATCCCACATTTGTATCATTCACACTCATCCAACTAAAATCTTAATTCCTTACCTACTTTATGTCAAATCTACTAGATCAGATCTCAGAATTAACATCATCTCCCCCATGTTGCCATCATTTTCATCACGATACTCATCTGAAATTCAAACGTAGTGTCTATTACTAAGCACATATATCAATATAATTGTTAACTCACTATACTAGCTTACAACTACTAGATAAAATTAAGAAAAGCTCGCCCATTAAGATCTCATGAAAAGTAGTCAATCTTTATCTCTCAGTCTACCTATTTACAAATTATTGTCGCGCTCATTTTCACAACCTAAGTACCACTTACCCACTCAGTACACATCATTGGCTAATTAGTTTTATAACCCTCTGAATATCATGGAATCTCCCAAAAAAATCATAAGTATGGCTTAGATCTATCAAGTTATGAATACTCTGCTCTTCTATTCAACACATATACTTACTCTTCACTAACAAGATGTCACATCAACATAAACCCTCTGCAGTCTTTTGACTTTCTCAAGATTTTTGGTTAGAGTAACTCATCTTTAAGGATCTGGCATTGCTATTAAACTACCTTGATTTTGAGGGGTATTTGAATGGATATGAGAACTACATGAGTCAGAGTAAGTTCCTTATGATATAGTTCTGCTACACGATTTACAGTATGAAATAAGGGAAACTATTCCTTAATGTGTATAGTCCCTATTTATAGAAGTGGGGCCCTCACAACAATGAATAAGATCCTACTTTACACGACTTCATAGACACCCTAGGACACTTGAACTATGGCTCTAATACAAAGTTTGTCACGACTCGAGACTACACTGTAGACGTGGTTGGTACTTGAAAACATTCCTGGCCCTCAAGCGAACCCTCATCCAGACTACAAGCGGAAGACTAACTAAAGCATACATAAGCATCAAATTAAAAGAAATATTTAAAAAACAGTGTACTGATTCTCAAAACTTCACGTAATATACTATGTATGAAACATACAATATAAATAAAATATATGAAACCTAAAGACTCTCGAAAATGGTCTATCAATGAAGACCCTACTATATATAGATGAGTTTCGGGAGAAGACACATTACTACTAAAAATGTTACTAATACTAATGATTGATAAAAATAGAGTCCTCCGAAATCAATGAGATCTTACTCAAAATATGGCGAGCAAATGAAGTGATCTCAATGTACTCTTGTTGAGGATCCTAAGAACCTATACATGCATCATTAAAAGATTCAGCTCGAATGACATCAGTACATTGAATGTATTAGTATGTAATATAGCTGAAAAACAAATAACTAAATGAAAGGACAACAATATATATATATATATATATATATACTCAATTGAATGTAAACAAATAAAGGAGTAAAATCATTAAAACTTTACGAAAATACCTACTCATCTCTGAACTGAACGTATTAAGCTATATAATAAAAGTACACTTTTAACTCTATTTGAGAGATTCTGTAAGCGAAAACCATCACTATGAGCTAAGTGATGACACAACCTCTAATCCATGCTACCAGAACTATCATATGTCGTATTGGGATATAGAACACCTCAACTAAATGGATCCACTAAGCAATAAGGATTCATCTGAAAAGTATGATCATGTATCCATGTGGGCAAGACATGGTTAATGGGGTTGTGAGTTGTCTGAACTCTACCTCATATCTGCGCTAAATACTATTCCCAATAATATTTACTGCTCCTCAAATTTATAAAAGCATTACTTTTTCTTTGGTTTGAGATAATTGCTTAAACTACCCTCTTAAAAGAGGTAGCTGATCTGAATCTCTCTGTAACTCATAGTTTATTTAGAAAATGAGGTTTCCTTTGCTTAATGTAAAAGTACATTCTAGGTTGGATAAATTACTCAAAAAGGAGCCTCTCTAAGAGGTAAATACTCTATACTTAATCTTTCTGAAAACACTTTTAAATTTTCTCAAAAAGTCTACTCTTTTTCTTCGTGTAAAAATCAAACCTTTTGGAAAATACTTAGTTCCCTTATACTCTTTCTCAAAATGTTCTTTACTTCCTCAAAACTCAGTTTAAACTGTAATATTTTGTTTAGAAGATCCTTAATACATATTCACTGAATAGTCAAAATAGCGCCCACGCTAAAAAAGTAGTCATGAACAATCAACTCAATAATCACAATTCAGATTGTATGACAATTCAATGATTTGGAATAGGAATTCAAAATCAAGAACTCAAGAATTTTAGAAATTCAATATCAACTCTTCTCAAAAATACATAAATCTAAGGACAGAATCGCAAATTACTCTTTTACTGATTTGAAAGTAGATGTCGGGCGTGAGGACGAACTAGTCCAACACTATTATAGCCTTACATACATGGGAAGAACAAAGTTATTGATGAAATAGATGATATTTGAAGGAAGATTGAAAACCCTAGCTTATCTCCGCTTGAATCGTTGCTCTAAGTCCTTGAAGTGTTAAAGAACGTACAATAATGTGTTAATACTGTTTATACCTTTAATTTGGTGCAAAAGGGTCATGGTTTAGGGTTAGAAGGGGTGGAAAAAGAATAAACTACCCTTCTTAAATTTGACGAAAAAAACTTCTACGGGTCCATCTACGGTTCGTGGTTTGATATATGGACTGTAGATCACATCCGTGGGTTCTATATTGAGTTTTTAAGGCTCAAAAGTCCATTCACGGGACCAGACAACAGCTTGTTGGTCGGATTCGTCAGATTTGGGTCCCTAAAATTGACTCCTAGTACTTTATGAAAGACTTGAAAAGACGTGTGATCGTTCCACCCACGGCAGTCGGTTGGAGTCGTCGTTCACAGACTCAGAAATCCTGGTATGACAGTCTCTGGTAAAACGATCATAATTTTTTACTCTGGTAAAACAGTCATAACTTTTTACTCCGTAAATGAAATTAGGTGAACTTGGTGATGTTGGAAATAGGATTCAAATACCTTTGATTTTGTAGGTAATAGGCCACCTAATTCATTATGTTCTTAGAGATGTGATTTTTTGAAGTTTACCTAGTAGAATCTTATGTCGAAACTTAATTGGTAATGAAGCTTTCAATGCAGCTTTGTGCTAGGGGGTACTTGTGACCTTAAGTCATATCCAATTCCATTATAACACTAAATAATGAATTTAACACCTAATTTAAATTAAGAATCACTCGGTACGACCTTATACTCAAATGAAGAATGTTTCAAGTCTTAATTTAGAATTTTTTTTTGTGTGTTACACTTCACACCTATAGGTAAGAACTTACATGGACATAACTTCCAAATCTCTAGAAGTATTGTCACTAGAATTTTAAAACTTGCCTCCAGTGTTGACTTGAAAATTTCACCGAAGGCAAAACTGAAACTGTTAAAAACGAGGAATACCCACATGGCCTATGATACTGATGTTGTTTGATGTTGATGGAAGTCTCTCCTCAACTCGCGCCCTAAGAGTTTGATATTCCTCTTTGGACTAAGTCTCAGTTTGCTGCTAAGAAGAAGTTCCACATTGTGTTGTGTCCTATTTCGACTAGTCCAATTTGTGTACTACAAAGTCTGGAAAAAATTATAAGTAGAAAGTGTAACATAAATTCAAATATTTTATGCGAACTTTGTTTAACATGTAATACCGAAGGAGATGACAATCCAATTTCAAGTGTACTTATCTCAAAGAAAGTGGTGATCTAAAGTGACATGTCATTTTGAACAAGGTGATAATTCAATAAGATAATATAACCTAACGTGTAACTTTTTAGGGAAGTGACGTCCCAACATAGAACTTTTTATGGAGGAGACATCACAACATTTAACTTTTTAAGGAGGTGACTTCCCAACGTGTTATTTTTTAGGAAGGTGACTTCCCAACATATAACTTTTTAGGGAGGTGACGTCCAAACATGTTATGGAGGTAACTTCCCAACGTGTCATTTTTTAAGGAGGTGACGTCCCAATGTGTCACTTTTTAGGGAGGTGACTTCCCAACATGTCCCTTATTATGGACATGACGTCCCAATGTATCACTTTTTAGGGAGGTGACTTCCCAACATTTCACTTTTTTGGAAGTGACGTCTCAATGTAATAATAATCTATCACGTGGAGGGAGGTCACATAATAATGTGTTCCTTTGAGTGCGATAATGGTCCAAAATAATGTGTCACATTGAGGGAGGTGACGATCTAATATAATATAATTTGACATACTGAGAGAGGTGATGTCCCAACATATTAATAACATGTCATAGTGAAGATAATGACTGCCCAATATAATATAATGTGTCACATTGAGAGAGGTGGCATTCCAATATAATAATGTGTCACTTGTGGGCAGTGACTACTCAATACAATATAACATGTCACATTCAGAGAAGTGACGGCCCAATATAACAATAATGTGCCACTTTGAGGGTAGTAAATGGCCAATACAATATAAAGTGTCACATTAAGGGAGGTGACGACCCACTATAATAATAACTTGTCACTTTGAGGGCAGTGACTACCCAATATAATGTGTCACATTGGGGAGGTGACGTCTAAATATAATATAATTTGTCATGTTGAGAGAGATGACAATTCAATATAATATGTCAAGATGGGAGTTCAATATATCTATTTGAATGACGGAGAATGTTAATATTTAATATTTCCAGCGACAAAAAAAAGTAATTATGGAGCTATGCAAATCTCAAAAATAGAGAGTAAGGTTAGCATAGTAATTCGATTAGGTTCCTGTAGTATGTGAAACCGACAACATATCTGGTTGTCATTAAATAATTGAGAACAAAGAGATTAACACATGTCAAGACATTTAAATGCTTCAAGACAATTAGATAGTCAAAGATAATAAGAGATTCTGGATGAATGCTTAGAGGGCTTCTAACGTTGAAAAATAGGAGGGGGTTAAGTTGACTTGTACCCATTGAGGGCTGATGTTGTTGGTTTGAGGAATGATCAAGATTAGCTGAATTCCATAGATATATCTATCATGACCCAACACTACCTCCTTTATGTGACATGGCAAATAGAACCTAGAGAGACTCTAAATGAACCACCTTACATAACATGACACTAAGATGATCAATATAACTGGAAGAATCATAAAAGTGGAAAATAAGTCTCAAAATTCAATTATCAAATTATACCAAAATCAGAGTACAAATCCATACTGTAGAATACATACTAAGTTTGACACCAAACCTCTACTAGATGGGTGTGGTTGGGACAAGTCCTAGCTCACGAAATAATCTAAAAATGGAATGAGTCTAAAAGAACATAAAAAACTCATAATGTGTCCATTTACTCGAAGCATGAAGACTTGCCAAATCTAGACAAAGATGACTAGAATTTGTGTTAACAATAAGTTTGATGAGGAGCGTCAAACCCTATATGTAACACCTCGGAATTGAAAAACAAGGAAAAATGAAGGTTTTATAGAGATGGTGTTTGTGTCTACGTACTCCACCGATGGACCATAGGTTCTCTTATGGGTCGTAGGTTGTGGGATAAATAATTTCAAAGGCCAAGTTCTAGTACCCTTTTTACGGTTCACCAGGACGGTCTGTCATTCAGTGTACGAGTCTTCAATAGGTAGGTGAGTCCTAATATTATACCCTATATAAGTCTTTTAAGCCTAAAATCTAACTATTATAAATAGTTCTTCAAATTTCCCCAAATCCTTCCAAGTTCTTTCCCATATTTATCTCTCTAGAGCTTCAAGAAGAAGACTAGGCTTTCAAGATCAAGTCTCCAATTCTCCATTGATTGTGGGCTTTTGACATCAATGTATGATAATATTACTTTATGGAGTTTTTTCCTCAATAGGGTTCCTAAATTCTCTAACTTTACAAGATAAAATCTCCCATTGAAAGTAAGGTTTTCTTCAATCCCATGGGTTCCTTTTAATTATGATCCAATTGATTGTTTAATGTATTTTTATGTATAATTCCTATGAACCCATGCATGACCCATGATTTCTAGACTATGATGATATGATGTGGTTTTTGAACAATGAAAGATGAATTTAGGAACATATGCATGGTTGTTTATGAAATTGCTGAAAATGATTTGAGGTTGCTTTAAGGCATTAATGTTGTTGTGAGAGGATGTTCTCACACAAAGGATTCATAAGGTTAAAAGGTTTTCTCACCTAACATGCATCAATATTAAGGCGTTATTCTAATGAATTCTAGTTTGTATTGGCTACTTGACGTGCCCTTCCATAGATGGTAAGACAAGAGGCGATTAGCCATGTGCTATAATCGATGGGATATATGCCTAGCACCAAGTGGACAAGTGACGATTACCCATGTCCCATAAATATGTGCTACAATAGGTTTGTCTTAGATAGACATTATCTAGTTGATCCACTTAAGCTAGAAGTTTATGGTTCTTACCTTGGCAAGTCAAGACATATCTTTTAGGTGTGGGATAGACACTAGATACCATGTTATAACTCACATGGTCTATGTCGGTTCATTGCAAACTTCCCACATTAATAAACTAAGGTTATTTCTAGAAGTATCTCAAATATGTTTTAAAGATATTTTGCTTGCATTGACCATGATTATGACTTATGTTTTCTAACATGATTATTTTATGATTTAGATTGCTAATTTCATGTCATATAAAGTCCTTTTAGTATGATTTCATGACTCTTATGCATTGTTATCATACCTGGTACATTTCATGTACTAACACATACTCTTGCCTATCACTTACGTAGGGTCCAACACTCCTAACTTCCACACTCGTGCCTAGATTGATCCTTAGAGTTTTCAAGAGATTGGTGAGTCATTATGTTCTGGGGACCGAGACTCCTTTACTTTCATGTCTTTTCATTTTGGATTTTGTGTGTTATGTATGGGTAACGTCCCAATCACTCCTATGATGTAATGAATGGCTTTGAGACTTATGTTAGATTTCCACTACTTTTTTCAAACTCTCTTTACGATATAAAATGTCTTTTTAGCTCTTTGAGCTTCTATTATCTTGTATATGTATGCTAAGTGGCTTGTATAGGGTCTCAAGGTGTCCTATACTCCATGTTATGACTAGGGTGTACTTTGGGTCATGCCAAACTTGGTATTCACAACACAAGATTTAGAAAGGTCCTAGGAAGTCTCACAAGCCACATTAAGCAGGGTCTTGTCATGAGTGTGAAGTGCGGCACATTTATGAATAAGAAGCTATAAGCTGACCAGGAAACTCAACTTCTTTCGATACTCTAAAGTCACGTGATAAATTGTAACTCTATATGTCTCTCTCCTAATCCCTATCTAATACTTTTAAGGATATGGCCCCTCAAAGATCTTATGTTAGGAGAAATGCCAATGAGAATGTGGAATGAGAAACTCCTCAAGTTCCAGTCGACCCGTTAGCCGAACAAGTTACTAATGCACCTGCTTTTCAATTGTTGGCCCAAGCCATGAAAGTTGAAGCCAATAGGGAGGTTGTGGTGCCCGTGAACCAAAATGATGGTCCGACAACATCTGTGTCACAACGCAGGGGTACCCCCTAGACGTGACATGACGTATAGGACCCCGCTAGACTCCATACAAGCCACTTAGCATTCCTAACATACGAAATAAAACATAGGAGGTAACAACAACATTTCAAGGCCAACAATTTTAATAAAAGAAAGCGGAAGTCTAAAACACCTGTCTCAACAACAATCTAATATAATAGAGTGAAATTGGGACTATCCCATTCATCATGTCTAAAATTGAATATAATAAAGAAACGCAAAACAATTGAAATTTGTCCTTGAAGCATGAGGACTCACAAAGCTCGAAAATCTCAAAATCAACCATTAGCCGTGAAACTAGGGACCTTGACTGTCGGACCCTATATTCAGGGAAATGTAGGCAAAAGTATGCGTTAAAAACAATGTACCAAGTACGATAGCAATGTATAAAACATTTAAATCATGCTAAAAGAGGACATTTCATGACATGAAATTGACCAAGCTAAAATATGATATAATATGGGTTAGAAAACATAAGTCATAAAACACGGTCAATGTAAGCTAACATCATTAAATACATTGAACTCATATGAGATACTTCTTGAAGTAACCTTAGTTTGTTATTAATGTGGGAGTTATCCTTCACTGACATATAGACCATGTGAGCTATAACATGATCCCCTGGTGTCTCCCACACCGAAACGGGTTGTCCTACTTGCCAACGTAAGGACCATTGATTTCTAGCTTAAGTGGATCCACAAGTTAATGTCTATCTAGACAATTATCCTGTGGTGACACATAGATAAGGGATAAGGATATTTCTACTATAAATGTGGCCTCTACTATGGGAGAGCCTCCATCTCAATATCCCCTCAGTGCTAAGAATAAATAGCGCAGAATAGTCCTTTTTTACTTGTTCTTATTATCCACGGAAGGGCACTTCATCTTGCCAATCCAAGCTAAATCATTATCCATTGAAGGGTATCATTCAATAACCAGTCCACGCTAGATTTCATAGGGATATCTCTGTATCTTTGATTCCACTAGGTGAGAAGATCTGTTAACCTTAGAATTTTTTCTTATGTGAGAAAATTTTTCACTTCAACTAAAACAACTTTTGGTGGAAATAAATGTAGACATTTATAAAGAGTGCTCAACTCTTTACCCTCATTAGTTAAATGCAATTAGAATCAATGTCTGTAAGGCTTTAGGGACATATACAAAGAGTGTTAATTGCCGCTAAAAATACATATTTAGAGGCAATTAAGCTATTGACGTTAATAAATTGCCGCTAATGATAATTTTTTATGTAATATTTCATAATCAATCTTTCATGTGTTTATGAGAAAATCCTTTCAACAACACAACATTAACATCATCATTGATACTTTACTCTCAAAGCATCCTTAAAATATTTACATAATTCTAATAAGAACATGCGTAATTCCATAATTTACCTTTCAAAGCTCAAAACCCACTTTCAATCATCAACATTTAGAAAACATGCATGGGTTAGATATGGGTTTCATCATATAGTCATGTAAATCTATCAATACATGCTTAATTACATAAAACTAATCTTTCATAATAAAATCCCCACATCATATGCTCATAACCTAAAAACATGGGTATTACATAAGTTCCCAGGGGAAAACATCATAAAACCATAGTATTTAATCAATTCATGCATAAGGGATCATAATTCAATTATTTAAATAAATTATCAAAAGAACCCATGACAATTGAAGAAAACCTAACTCAATTGGGGAATTCTAACTTTAAAAACAGAAGGATTTGAGAACTCCATGAATTGAAGGAATCCATCAATGAGAACTGTCATTCCTCATAGTCAATTGTTTATGTTCAATGGAGAAATGGATATTTTGGCTTGAAACCCTAGGTTTATTCCTTCTTCTTCTTCAAGTTCTAGAGAGAGAAATATTTGTGAGAGTTCTTTTTGGTGAATAGAAAGAATGATTTCTATTGGGGAATTTTGGGGTTAAAATACTTATATAGGGGTCTTAGACATAAGCAAAACAACATAGTATTAGGCTAGATTAATTAGGAAAAGACGCAATTGTCCCAGCCCACTATCCACAGACTACTGGCAATGCACCGTGGTTAGGACGATAGGCCGTCCTGCACGACCGTTGTTCGTGGTCAAAGCATGATTTTGGGGGGTCTGGACCATGGGCCCTTAACCACAGACGTGGTGACACCAATGATCCGTTGTTTCAGGTCGTAGGTCCAACCCTTTGAACCCTTCTTGATGAGCCATCAACGAAACACACCTACGGTCTATGGTCCCATCCACGGGGCGTGGGTGGCCTCTGTTCATCCTCGAATGAGATTCTAGACATCGCTTAGAGGAAAAAGACTCTTGACTAGAAACCCATCATGCATGCAACTTCATCAAAATGCACACAACTAAGGAGAAATATCGACTCCAAGCTAAGATATACTTAAAACATCGTAAGGAAGATGGGAAGTAGCATCCCAACATGAATGAAACTATCATAATGCACATATGCGAGGAGGAAAAATATCAACTCCAAGCTAACATCCGAGGAGGAAACATCAAATCGAAGCTAACATGCTCATATAACCATATCAAGTAGTCTACATGATACTCAAATGCATATATACGACGAGGAAACATCAACTCCAAGCTAAACATGTCCAGTATATCATCTCATGAGGTTTATAGGGAACTTATACTGAATGCACATCAACATGAGGAAAATAAATCATGTCAACTCATTTTTTCTTTCGAAACATAATCTTTTTCATAAACATGCATAAATGAGGATATGGGCCTACATAACGGGGACTAAGCTTATGTTTCTTACCAAATCTCACTACACCCTTCATGGGTGAAATTATCAAGTAAACCCAATCATGAAAATCAAACTCAAGATCCCTTCTTCTCACATCAACATATGACTTTTATCGACTTTGAGTCATTTTCAACCTCTCTCTGATAAGTCGAACTTTCTCTGTTGCCTCAAGTACAACCTCAAGACCTATTAGGGAAAGCTCACCAACCTCAAACCATCCTATATGATATCAACACCTCCTACCATATAATGCCTTAATTGGAGACATATCAATAAGCAAGTGATAGCTATTGTTATAAGCAAACTCAATCAATGGAAAATGGTTATCCCAACTACCCTTAAAATCAAACACATAAACTCTAAACATATCTTCCAAAGTTTGGATAGTACGCTCTGCTTTCCCATGATTTGGCGATGAAAGGTTGTACTGAGCTTAACACGAGTACCAAGCCCTTTTTTTAAAGACTT
Source organism: Solanum stenotomum (assembly GCF_019186545.1). NCBI lineage: Eukaryota > Viridiplantae > Streptophyta > Magnoliopsida > Solanales > Solanaceae > Solanum > Solanum stenotomum. Next base: position 23,869,758 of record NC_064288.1, read on the forward strand.
CCAAAACTGACAAGTGAATTGGGTACAACGATCGAAAAAAATGGACAAAGGCACTCCATGCAACTTTACCATTTCTCTTGTGTACAATTAAGCTTAATCCTCCGTCGAATAGTAATCCTTGACGGAAATAAAATGAGTCAATTTCATCATCTAATCTACTGTAACCCAAATCAAATCAGAAATCGGGTGCCAGGCAACTAACAATAAAGTCCATATTCACATCTTCCCACTTCTCAGTAGGAATACTAATATCTTGGGACAAACCTCCCGGTTTCTGATGCTCAACATTCACCTGTTGATAATTAGGATACATAGTTACAAATTCCGCACTGTCATTCTTTATCCCATTTCACCAATTGACCTCTTTAAAGTCACAGTACATCTTGGTGGCTCCCAGGTTAATTAAATAACAAGAACTATGGACTTTTGACAAGATATGTTCCCTCAAGTCATCAATATTAGGAACACACAAAAGACCTTGATATCTAAGTACACTATATCCCCCTTGGGTGAAAGCCTCAACTACTTTCTTAAGCACCACTTCTTTAAACTCAACCAAAATTGGATGAAGACCTTGCTTTGCTTTCACATCCGCCACTAAAGATGATTCTGAACCATTGCGAACCACAACATCACTATCGGTGGAGTGCACTAATTGAATACCCAATCGGGCCAATCTATGAACATCTCGAACTAACTCTTTCTTATCTTTCTCAATATGGGCAACAGTACCCATAGATAACTAACTAAGAGCATCCACCACCATAATTTCTTTACCAGGGTGATAGAGAACACTCATATCATAATATTTCAATAACTCAAGCCACCTTCTTTGGCGAAGATTTAGATCCTTTTGGTTAAACACATATTGCAAACTCTTGTCGTCGGTAAAAACATCAACATGAACACCATAGAAGTAATGCCTCCAAATCTTTAAGGCAAACACAATCGCCGCTAGTTCAAGGTCATGGGTAGGATAATTCTTCTCATGAATCTTAAGTTACCTTGAGGCATAGGCATTAAATTTCCCATTTTGTATAAGCACACACCCTAAACCAATTCTCGAGGCATAACAATATACCACTAAACCATTCGTCCCTTCTGGTAAAGTCAACAACAGAGTTGAAGTAAGTCTATCCTTCAATTCTTGAAAACTCTTCTCACATGCTTCGGACTATATAAACTTAGCCTTCTTTTGAGTCAAAGCCGTCAAAGGAGAGGAAATCAAAGAGAATCCCTCAACAAACCTTCTATAGTAACTAGTTAAACCGAAGAAACTTCTAATATCCGATGGAGTTAGAGGTCTAGGCCAACTCTTGACCGCATTCATCTTCTTAGGATCTACCTCAATACCCTTACTTGAAATAATATGGCTAAGAAAAGCTACAGACCTTAGCTAATACTCACATTTGCTAAACTTAGCAAAGAGTTGTTGCTCCTTGAGAATTTTCAACACAATCCTCAAATAATCAACATGCTTATCCTCACATCTCGAATAGATCAATATTTCATCAATCAAATATATCAAGGTATTGCCTAAACACCTTGTTCATTAAATCTATAAACACCGCTGGAGTTTTAGTCAACCCAAACGACATTACCAAAAACACATAATGACCATAACGGGTTCTAAAAGCCATTTTTGGAATACCATCTTCTTTAACACTCAATTGGTGATAACCAAATCGGAGAACAATCTTAGAGAAGTAACTTGCTCTTTGAAGTTGGACAAACAATTCATCTATCCTTGGAAGAGGATACTTATTCTTAATAGTCACCTTGTTCAACTAACGATAGTCAATACACATACGAAGAGAGCCATCTTTCATTCTAACAAACAAGACTGGAACACCTCATGGAGAGATACTCAGTCGGATGAAACCCTTATCCAATAAATCTTTCAATTGTTCTTTCAACTCCTTAAGTTCTGTCGGAGCCATACAGTAAGAAGGAATAGAAATAGGTTGTGTATTGATGAGTCCACAAATTGGACGTATTTAGGGCTTTATTTTGATAGGAGTAGTGTCCTCAAATGCTTAGTTTGTTTCAATATCTGATGAAACCTCTTAAGTTACAGGTATTTCAAGTTTTAGTGGAAGCATGGACATTTAAGGGCAAAAAGGAACAAAAAGGCTGAAAAGAACGAAGAAGTTCAAGCCTGCGCATCGCCAAGCATGCTTGACGATTCACTGAAGGGACACATTCCGCCATTTGTTCCAGTACGCGAAGACTTGAAGGAGCAGGATCAAAAAGGCGATGAAAGGAGCAGTCGGCATTTCGCCGAATAATTTTGTGAAGTTGTACTAGGCCGCCCAATGACATAGAGAACGACGATGCTGAAGGATAGTGCAAGACAGTGGCGAACTACATCAAATGGCGAATCATCGAGTTAATCAACGATTCCGACTAACCTCACCAAAAGATCCGCCAGCACTATTTTTTGAAGTCTATAAATACTAAATTTGTTATTAATTTTTAGGAGTCGAACATTTATTTTAATTTTCACAATAAAATAGTACTTTTTGGGATATTTTCTCTCAAGTTTGGAGAGGGTTTTTGGGAGACTTGAAGAAAGAAGGATTTCATCTTCCCCAAGTTGAAAGTGGGTCTTCTCCATTCTTCTTCCTTTTCTTAAATCAAGGTTTAATTCCTTATACCCATTTTAGGTGTATTTTGTTATTTCTTGATGTATGGCTAAACCCCCATTCATAGGGTGTGATTTAGCAAATATGTGTTGATATTGTTGTTGGGTCTTGCTTGCTGATAGGATAAATGTATTTTAGTGGTGATTTCACCTAGTAGTTGTGGTTTAATTTAAGGGGTCTGTAGTTGCAAATACAAAGCCACCTATGTGTTTTCGGCTTTCCCGAGAGGGAGGTCGCGAAACCAAGACCGCTAGACTGATGGCCTAAGGAGTGGGTCGACATGAGGTTCAGCCTGAGAGGGTGAGCCCTAGTCCCATATCCTAACACTCAGTTCGATAAAGTGAGTGGGGTAAGGCATACACTGGCCTTCATGCGTCAAATGGGTGTCCGAGAGGAACGCATTTGAAACAGGGAGGGTTGCCCGAGAGGGAACTTATTTCCATCTAAAGGTTAGCCTAGTCACAATTATCTTGCAAATTTCCTATTGAAAGCATGTACTCAACGATTTATCTCAATTTGTATTGCGGTCACACCCCAAGAACTTGTACCCATACTTGATCTTCTTATTATATTTGTTGTTTTTTTACTACTTGTGACAAAACCCCTATTTAGTATTTGAGACCTTTGTGTCACCCCTTTTAATTTACAATGTTTTTAATCGTCAATGTCTTTAGCTACAACTAGTTTGGCCTACTTTTTATTTTTCTACTAATTCTCAAAACCACTCCCTTGGGACATGACCCCAACCCTTGGTTGGGTTACTATATTATCGATAATCGTAGGCACCTGTAGGTTACTATTGTTGGTCATGATGAGCATCATGTATCTGGGATAAGGTCAATACCGAAGTCTATTTCACTCTAAAAAAGAATACTGGGTAAATCATCTGGGAACACTTCCTGAAACTCATTAACAAAGGGGACTGACTCAAGAATAGGGGTCTCGAAATCCACATCCCTCACCCTAACAAGATGGTAAATGCATCCCTTAGAAATCATCTTTCTAGATTTAAGACAAGAGACAAACTAACCCTTAGGCATAGAATTTCCCCCCTTCCACTCTAGGATAGGCTCATTTGGGAGCTGAAACTTGACTACACGAGTCTTACAATCAATAGAAGCATAGCACGAATGTAACAAAACCATACCAAGGATAACATCAAAGTCTAACATATCAAGTTTTACCAAGTCAACAAGATTAACTCTATAGGACAAGGAAACAAGACATCTTCTATAGACCCTCTTAGCCACAATAGAATCAACAACAGGAGTAGAGACAGAAAAAGGATCTAACAACACATCTAGAAGGACATCAAATCTCATAGCCACATATGGTGTCACGAAAGACAAGGTAGCAATGGGTTCAAGTAAAGCATAAACATCAAGTTGTTAGATGTTTAACATATTGGTAACCACATCGGGAGAACCCTCTCGCATATAATCAGTTTTTCTTAGGACCATTTGAGCCCAAACCACTAGAAGGAGCTTGCTTGCCCTCTCTTCCTTTTGCCATAAGCATTGGGAAATCTTTCAGATTTTGACAACTTTTACCACAACTAAAGCAACAATATGTACCAACTAGGCACTTACCCAAATGTCATTAATGAGCATGGCGGTGTGGAAGTCTTTAATCACCATTTTGGACACTCCCAATTTGAACTTGTCCATCATTGCCTTAGAATCGACAACCATTGTTGGAGCATATCTAGATAGTTGTGGAAACTTCAAAGCATATTCCCTCACACTCATACTTCCTTGACGAAAATTGATGAACTCAACCACCTCTGCTTTCCTTATTTCAAGGGGAAAGAACCTATCAAGAAAAGAAGCCTTAAACTTCTCCCAATCAAGAGGACCTGCATTTTCTGGTCTTCCTTCTTTCTCTTGGTTGAACAAAGTTTAAGAAACACCTTTTAGTTGATAAACGGCCAATTCTGTCTTTTCAACCGGCGTCACTCCTATGATCATCAAGACCATATAAACCTCATCAATGAACTCTTGAGGATCTTCCTCAAATCTAGAACCATGAAACTCTGGAGGATTCATCTTAGTGAAGTCCCTCACTCTAGATGCTGTTGTACCAACATTTTTCCACACGGGAAATGTAACCTCCCTATTGGCTTGAGTCGTCATTACTTGAGCCAATACTTGAAAAGCAACTCTAAATGAGGAGCTTCTTGTTCAACATTCTCTCTCATATTCCTTCTAGCATAAGCTCTCCGAGTAGCCATATCCTGTAGAGTATCAGATAAGGATTAGGCTAGAGACCTGATAGAGTTAAGCTCTATTGCATGATTTTAGAGTAATGAAAGAAGTGGAGTTTCCTAAAAATCTTATAGTCTCTCATTCATAAATGTGGCGCGCTTTACACTCATTAACAAGACTCTACTTGACGTTGCTTATGAGACATCCTAAGCCCATTTTAAACCTTGTACTCTAATTACCATGTTTTTCACAACTCAGGGGTAACCCCTAGATGTAACATTGTGTATAGGAACCCGAGAGACCCCATACAAGCCACTTAGCATTCAAAACATAAGATATACAACATAAGAGGTAAAAACAACATTTAAAGGCCAAAACATTTAATAAAAGAAAGCGGAAGTCTAAATAATTTATCTTAATAACCATCTAATACAATTGAGTGAAATTGGGCCTAGTTGAATGTGGTTGTTCTCTTGAAAATTTGAGTATCGGCCCATTTTGATTTAATAACGCTATCAAGGAAACTTCATCCAACACTAAGCGTCAACGATCATTAGTTAGTAATATAACCCAACTAAGAGAGTTGGGGTCGAATTGCATAGGGAGTAGTACATATTTGAGAATCAATAGACACACATGAATATGTTTGAGTCAATCATAGGTAAAAATATTTATAAATAAAAGCATGGTTCAAGTTTGGGTGACACAAGTGTCGAATAACATAGGCGTTTTGATTGTAACTATCAACTTCAACAACAAATAACACGAATAAAACAAGTATAGGGATGTGTTTTTGGGATGTGATTGGATTATGTGATAAGGTAAACAAATGGGTAATTGCAATTGATAGTAACTAGATGTAAACCAGATAATAAGCTAGACTTTAGTGGGGATAAACTTTCTCTCAAACATTTTACCCCGAATCATATTGGTTTCTCTCGAACACCAATAAGCAGCAATTAAGAACAACCTACGCTTTAGTCCATTCACTCTCTCGGGCTGAATATGTGGAAAAAGGTTTAGGATTCACTCTCTCGAGTTGAACCCATGACAACCCAATACTCACATACTGTCAAATCAGTAATCTTGGTTTTGAAACCTCTCTCTCGAGCAAGCCAAAAACACGAAGGTAAAGTTACATTTGCAACTACACCCCTTTAGATTAAGCGACAATTACTGAATGAAATCACTTTTAAACAAAATTTAGACTATCAAATAGCAATACCCACTAGGTAAATAAACCCATAATCACACCCCAAGAATTGGGGTTATAGCTAGACATCATAAAAGGGCAGAAATCGTTACCAAATTATGTTTCCACCAACTGGGTAAGATTAATATTTTCTTTACAGAGGTCAAAGATGAAGAATCTTCAACACCCATTTCCAATTTCTCAGAAATGAAAATCTTCAAATCTTCAAAGCCAAGGAAATATTGTCTCAATACTCTCAGTTCTAAGCTCTCAACTTTAAAACTGATAATTATGATTCTATAATGAAAACTAGATAGTAAACTAAGAATTTAAAAATGTATTTATAGTCGCCAAAAATGTGCTGCGATGGACCATTCGGAGCAAAAAGTCGAGATAGACAATCTACTCGGCGATCAGCCCTTTGGTAAATTCCATCGACTTTTTGCATTGGTCTTTAGAATCTTCAAGTTCTATAACTTTGGGTGATCTAGCACTGCATCGCGAAAGCGTTCGGTGACTCGTCGGCTGCTCCTTTTGATCGCCAACTTGATTTACTCCTTCATGTCTTGGCATATTGGAACTTTAGGAGAGACCATGGCCATTCGGTGACTCGCCCAATGGGCTAGGCGTTCCTCAAGCCTTCTTTTCTTCGTTCTTTGAGCTTCCTTGTTCCTTTTTTCTCATTAGTTTCCATGCTTTGTTCCTCAATCCAAATACATGAAAATCAAGGATTTACATCAGTTATTGGCACAAAATATGGATTTGAGGACACTAAATCTATTAAAATAAAGCCCTAAATAAGTCCAAATCGTGGACTCATCAACACCGCCAACTTAAACTTTTGCTTGTCCTCAAGTAAAACTCAATTTCAGCAGTTCAAAGGGGATGTCTCAAACAGTGCTACACTCAATCATGAATGCACAAAAAAAGACTCAATTTACTCATGCAAGGATCAATTGTGCACTCAAAAATTCAAGTTGTGACTCACCATTATCGAAGGTTCTCAAGTTCACAATACTTGCTTCAAATGCAATTTGAATCTCAATAAAAGTACTAAAATGCCCTCACACAAAGAATGATTCCATATTCACACATAATGGTTCACAATTTAAGGCTCCATAATCAAATGCAACGCTCACACTCACAAAAATGAACACAATGCATGACTTTACCCATAGGTTTGCCCTTATTTTCCAATCAACACTTGCTTCAGCTCACTCATGATCAAAAAGGTCTTTTCAAGGCTTGTAACGGGGCTGAGTGCAAAGGTATGGTCATTTAGGATGAATGGCTGCAATCCTCATGGAATGTGGTGCGCATAACACTTTCTTTCCTTTTCTTCATCATTCTCATTCATGCTGACAAGTCACCCTATTTTTCATCTTCCATGAACTGTTGGATAACCCATTTTCTTTGCACTTTCACAACTTTATTCGACTACTTTTTCATTCTTTTTCTCTCTTTTTTTTATATGGAGGGGTTCCATTTTTCTCAAACCATGGGTCAAAAGGGGACTTTCTTGCACTTCTTGAGTTACCTTCTCTTCTTCACCAAACCCTCAACTTAAGCTTTTGGCCTAAGTTGGCTATTCACACAAACCACAAATCATGAGGATTGTAGGTAATGGATCAAGAAAGATCACGATTTCATCAAGTTTCTTCAAAGAAAAGGTTAAGGCTCAAAGGGTACTCAAGCGAGGTTCACACGCTCACAAGTTAGTCCACAAAAGAGGTATATTGTCAAATTCTTTCACCCTCTTCAAGGTTGCCTAAGATCATATCAAGAGATTGCATCACGTACTCAACCGAACCAACGGGGAAAATTCTAGGTGTCACCACACATGGTTTACGGTAAGCTCATCACACAAGGCATTGACACCAATGTCAAACAAGACTCCACACTTTCGCTAGTGTGTAATGTTCATCACAACAAACTCAATTTGATAGTTGGCTACTCACAACGAGATGCAAAAAGTAACATACTGTCTATGCAACTTCATTTGGCCTCATCGTAGCTGAACATTCATTTTTGTTTGATTATCAACACTATTCAAGCCATCGATATTGATAAAGACCGATACTCAAATTTGCAACAGAACAACCACTTTCAAACATAAACAAGAGGTGGCATAATTTTTTCGAAATGGTCCAAAAATTATTTACAATTAAAAACAAGGAGCCACACATCATCCACAAAATGCAGCATTAACACAATTTATAGCTCAAAAACCTAACATATAAACAAAACAATAGTCACAAAAAGGTGGGCCTCACCCCACCACAAATAAAAAACATTTGTCCTCAAATGCAAGCAAAAAAATCCAAAAGTCAGAAAGTAAGACAAAAAGAGAGGTAAAGATGGATCCTGTCTAAACAATAACTCCATCTGTCTGGGCATTAGTGCCGGGTGCATCACTCAGAACTTGGGCATCAGTGGCCGGAGTCACCACACAAGTACCAACGGTTGCACTAGGATCAACGAAAGGTGTATTCGCTAAAAAGGACTTCACATCTACATCGATCATGGCCTCCTCAGTTTCTGTAAGGCCCTCATACACAACCTCCTCAGCAACCTCGAGCATCTCCTCATCCGTCTCTACCTCAGACTCGGGATCAACTGTCTCCTAACTCTAACCTCATATCTGGTGGTAGTATAAGGCATCTCTAGCACATCTGGAATCTCCACCATCCCAAAAATCATGGACATGTCAAGGGACTTCAGCTGATCCACATCACCCCTCAACGCAACAATAGCAGCCACTAAAGCCTTCACCTCATCGGTGGCCCCTTGGCCACGCTCACACACTGCTATCCTAGCCGCAAGTGCATCAATGGTAGCACTCACTGGTGTCGCAACATCAACCAGGGCACTCTTAGTTAGCGGGGTTCGGGAAACAACAACATCAACATATCTGGGAGGTAATGTAGCACCAGAGGAACTAGGGGTGTCAGAAAGGAGAACACTAGAGGTACCCGAAGGTTCAGAGGCTGGAGTAGGAAAATATGCCTCCACAGGTAGTGAGTCTATGTCCACAATTAGGGAAGAGTCCATTGCAACTACCTTCCTTTTCTTCTCTGCCTCATCTTTCAAATACTCCACCTTGATTCTCCGAATATTAGTAGAGGATGTGGGAAAAACTTCCACATCCTTCTTCACATCTCTAGGAACCCGAGCTCAACTGTATAGCTCAGTGATGAACACTGGAAAGGGGAGGGAAGTCTGGCGCTGCTTGGCCCTTATGGCCATTTCTTGCCCAACGATCATACCCAAATTTATATGCTCTCGTGCAATGATCGCGCCAAGATAAGCTGGGTTTCTGTGGCGTAAGACGGACTCATTCTGGGATGGCATAGCAGTACTGCTGATAAAGCCAAACCAGTACCTCGCAGCTATATATAGGTCCCTCTTTTCTATTGGGACCCTTGCCTCTAACCACCTTTGAGTGCCATCACATATGAGAGGAGTGAGCCAGCTTTTTATTCTCTCAAAGGACTTAGTCTACATCCTGTACTGGTGATCCTCAACAATGTTGTTAGTGCACTCCAAAACCTCATTTATAGTAGTGCTATCACACAACACTTTCTTGCCCCAGACAAGTATATGGTCAACCTGTATGAATGCGGATGCTTGCTTGTTTCTTTGCGGTATCAATGCTCCATAAGCAGCGTAGAACTCTCGGACCCAATTTGGGATTTAAGAACTTCGTGGTTGAGTGAATAACTGGAACTTGTGTGACTTTATGCAACTCATTATCACCGATTACCCTCAGTGATTGTCCTCATTCCCTCATTCGTTAATCCGTTTATAGACTTGGAGGGAGGACCTTGTACTGGTGGTTCTACCACCACTTCCTGTGCTGGAACTGGAGGAGAATTCGTGGTGGCCTGAGGAGTATGGATCCTAGACGGGTTGTTCATCCTTTGGGATCCCAATTTCGCCCTCTTTGCTACTACTAGCTCATCATCATCAGAAGCTAGAGTTTGAAGTTCCTCCTGCTCACCCTCACTGTCAAAAGTGGTGAGCTGAGTCGTGTAGATACCATCACTATCAGAGATGGCCTCTTGGTGATGCAGGTGCCTTTTCTTTTCCCTTGCCTTTCCCACTAATTATGGGAAGGTTGGTGGCTTTGGCTATGGATGCAGTTGCATCCTCATTGATTTTAATCCTCTTAGCCTTCTCACCGGGTGGCATGTTTCTCCCATTAACTTTCAGTCTAGCCATGTCTGCAAAGAGATCAAATAGAGTTAGAAACAATTCAAACAGATGCACAAAAAAAGGTTGTAGACAGACTCGCCGAATCTCTTTGGCTAGCTAGATCGGGCTTGCCGAAAGGATTGGCTCAAAAATCTCATAATTTTTTGGCATATCGACGATGAAGGCCTTCGCCGAATCACCGACAACATTCGGTGAAGGATTAGACCACCGAAAGTTACAGTGCAATTAAGGAATAGAGGTACAAACAAAGGGCAATCAGGAAGGACTTTCGGTGACCTCAAGCTTCTCACCGAAAGTTACAGAACCCAACTACTCATTTAGCACGAAACTAAAGGTGAGATGGGTAACTTCGGCGAACCGCCGAGTGGTTCGGTGACCTCCACCCAGCTCGCCAAACGACCCAACGTGCCTATTTTCAACCCAACTTCTCAAATACAACCCCGCAACCCCCAAAAACAAAATCAAAGCATGCACCCATCAAATTAAAGCAAGAACCAATACACCTATTACCCCGAGATAATCATACTTCTCCTAATTTTTCAAAATTTGGCTATTTGATTACTTTTTCCCTTAAAAATGATGTCAACCACTCCATCATTGAGAAAACTACGTTATTTGGCACAAATACGGGCTACTTAGACTTCACCCAACCAGAGCCAACAACATGCAATCACAACCGCACAAATGCCACCCAAATTTAAGGCACAACATTAAGGGAATTCAACAATATAAATACTACAGGCAAGATTATCAAATTAACACAGGCACATACGAAAACAATTAAGATCAGAGAGGCCCAACACACATCACTAAGAGAAGATCATTGGAAATGAGTACAAAATCGCTAAAAATAAACTTGTGGTTCGGTAAACCAACCTTTGATGCTGATTAAACAAGATTGAAATCCTAGGCAGCAAAGTAATCCACTCCGAACACAAAATCGACAACTCAAATACAGCAAAAATGCGAGAAATATAGAAACTATTGTGCGGGTGTGAGTTTTGGAAGATTAAAAGTGAGGGAAAGTGAAAGCATTTGAATGTTTAAACCTTTGACCTTTAAAAACCATCCAGTTCTCGCCCATTCGGCGACATTAGACTTGCTCGCCGACCCACTCGGTGACGCACCGAGTTTTACAAAACCTCCAGTTAATGTGGGGGTCCAAACGGTGAACTACATCTCACATCGCCGAACTTGTTGGCGATTTGCCAAGTTGCTCATGGGATCACCGAGTTTTACATACTCCAATTTAAAATTATCTTTAGTCCAACAGTGGTCTAGGTCGGGCTCACCGACCTCTTTGGTGATACACCGACAAGACTTTTAACTCGCCAACCTACACTTTTCAAACACCTTCCTCACTTTGACCTGCATAATCAACACACCATTAATTCAAACTTAGATAGAAAGAAAATAAAACTTGGGTTGCTTCCCAAGCAGCACCTTAGTTAACGTCACGGACGAAGCAAGTCGACACTTAAACCTCATTCTTGGGGTTAGCCATAGTATCACTAGGCAAACCCCCTTACTGTCTCGAGTTCAAATGAGACGAGATATGACCCATTTGTGTCTCCAACTATTATGGGAGGTAACAGTCTGGCTAAGGGTCGACACGTCTTCTTTCATATCTTCCAAAATCTTGCCCGACCCTTCAACTTTGTTGAAGATACAAGAAAGCATATCCTCAGACCGGCCACCTTCCGAATCCTTTGGCTTTTGGTGCTCATGGGGAGGCACATATCTATCCTTCTCCCCATCCTTCCAATTGGGATTTTGATCCCTCTATTCTCGATCACGATCCTTCCAACCTTCATCCCTATTCCAACCTTGCTTACCACCTAGCCTAAGATAGTTTTAACCATAACCACCACCTTGGTATGCTAGGAAATTCACCTCTTCGCTATACAAAGCCTCAAACATTACCTCATTAGGATTAGCACACCAGACACCCACGACATTGACAGTTCGAGCAACAGCTCCCATGACATTTTTGGACAAAATTTCAAGTTGTTTCATGATCTTGTCCATGTTCTGGTCCCTCTCTTGGTCTTTCACCATGTGCTCTTTGGTCAATTTGAACGTGAGAGGGGAAACCTGGTCTTCACGGGTATACCAATGCCCGATTGATTGTGGCCATGCCATCCAAGAGTTGAGTTGCTATCACATAAGGTTGCTGCATCAAACCTCTTGATAAAAATCTTGCAGCAACATATTGTCAGGCAACCCATGAGTTGGGAATTGAAGCACCAACTTTTTGAATCGCAACCAAGTTTCATGAATTGGCTCGCCTTCCAGATGCTTGAAGTTCTGAATGTTGTCCCAAAGAGTCATCATCTTCGAAGGAAGGAAAAATTTCACTTGAAATGCGGAGAACAACTCCTTCCATGAAGTGATTGATTCACGTGGCAATTCAGCCAGCCACTTGCAAGCTTCTCCCATCAAAGAGAATGGGAACAACCTCAACCGGACCGACTCTTGGGAAATGTTCTTGAAAGGTAATGGTCTACAAACATCCATGAAGTTTCTAATATACTCATGGGGATCCTCATAAGCCAAACCACTAAATAGCCCCTTCAATTGCAAGAGCTGCAACATAGTACTTGTGATCTAGAACACCACATTCCCTTCGGCTGGAGGCAAGCAAATGGCACCAATACCACCCATAAGATGGGGGTCATTCACATTAGGATCGTTGACATCATTGAGGTTTCCGATGTCATCTTTCGGGTGTGTTCAACTTGGTAGTGAAAGAGTGTCGTACAAATTCACTTGTCCGTGACATGGATATTTCTTGTCTCATGGTCTGTGTCCAACAAATGGAAGAGGAAAGGCTCAAGGAGAGGTCTAGGAAACCAAAGAGGGAAAGAACGGTGAAGGTAACTTTTCATACTTTAAGACCGATGGATGTGTTCGTTCAAGGTTTTGACAAAGGTTCCCCGGGCAAGGTTATTCTAATGTTCCTCGAACGTCTAACAATGAAAGGGTGTCTAACCCTAAACCTCAAGGAGGAAATTGTAGTGGATCCCAATTTCCTACTTGTTCTAGATGTGGAAACAACCATGACGGTAAGTGTCTAGCCGGCACCAATAGTTGCTTCAGTTGTGGAAAAAGTTGTCATAAAATGAGGGATTTTCCTATGATTAAGTCTAAGGGAAGATAGGGCGAGCAAGCTCCTCCTTGTAGTTCGGGTTCCCATGCTTTGAAGCAAAACCAATTCTATGCACTCTAGTCTCTAGGTTAGCAAGAGAGTTCTCCCGATGTGGTTACCGGTATGTTGAAAGTTTTCCAATTAGATGTGTATGCTTTACTTGATCCCGGTACTACTTTTACTTTCGTGACGCGATATGTGGCTATGAGATTTTATGAGCTTCCCAATGTATTATTCGATCATGTTTTTGTCTGTACTCCTATTGGTGATTCTGTTATGGGTGAGAATTTTAGGAAAAGGTCCCATTTCCTTATCCCATACAGTTACTTTTGTTGACTTTGTAGAGCTTGATATGTTAGATTTTGATGTCATCATTGGGGTGTATTGGTTGCACTCTTTAATGCTTCTATTGATTGTAGAACCCGTGTAGTCAAAATTCAGTTCTCGAATGAGCCTGTCCTAAAGTGGAAGGCGGGAAATACTATGACGAAAGGTCGGTTTATTTCATATCTTAAAGCTAGAAAGATGATTTGTAAGGGTTGCTTGTACCATCTAGTTAGGGTGAGAGATATGGATTCTGATACCTCTAGTCTTGAGTCGGTTCCTGTTGTTAATGAGTATTCGGAAGTGTTCCAGATGATTTACCCGGTATTTCTCCCGAAAGGGAAATAGACTTTTGTATTAACCTACTCCCAAAAACGTAGCCTATTTCTATTCCTCCTTATAGAATGGCTCCGGTAGAACTTATGGAATGAAAGGAACAATTGAACGATTCGTTGGATAAGTGTTTCATCCGACTGAGTATTTGTCCATGAGGTGCTCCAGCTTTGTTTGTTAAGAAGAAAGATGGTTCACTCCATGTGTGTATTGACTATCAACAATTAAATAAGGTAACCATTCAGAATAAATATATTGTTCCAACGTTAGATGATTTGTTTGACCAACTCCAAGGTGTGAGTTACTTTTCTAAGATTGACCTTAGGCCGAGTTATCATAAATTGAGGGTGAAGAATGATGACATTCTGAAAATGAATTTTAGAACCCGGCATGGTCATTATTAGTTTTAGGAAATGTCGTTTAGCTTGACTAATTATCGGGGGCATTTATTGATTTGACGAATAGGGTGTTTAGACAATACCTTGATATGTTCATTGATGATATATTGTTTTATTTGAGAAGTGAGGATGATCACATCAATCTTTTTATGATTGTGTTGCAAATTATCAAGGACCAGTAATTCTTTTTGAAGTTCAGCAAATGTGAGTTTTGGCCAAGGTTTGTAGCTTTTCTTGGTCATATTATTTCAAATAAGGGTTTTGAGGTAGATCATAAGAAGACGGATGTGGTCAAGAGAGTTCCTAGACCTTTATCACCTTCAAATATTAGGAGTTTCTTGGGTTTGGCTCATTATTACAAACAATTTGTTGAGCGGTTTACTAAGATCACCTCTCCATTGACATATATGACTCAAAAGAAGGAAACGTTCATATGGTTTGAATCTTGTGAAAAGAGTTTTCAGGAATTGAAAGATAGACTTACTTCCGCTCCGGTGTTGACTTTACCGGATTGGACGAATGGATTTGTTGTTTATTGTGATGCCTCAAAAATCAGGTTACGATGTGTGCTTATGAAATATGGGAAAGTTATTGCCTATGCTTCAAGGCAATTTAAGGTTCATGAAAAGAATTATCCTACCCATGATCTTGAATTAGTGGCAGTCGTATTTGCCTTTAAAATTTGGAGGCATTATGTAACACTCCGGAAACTACTAGGCTAAACTAAAGCTTAACGTGAGGGTTAGAGTCGTAAACGTACCTCTCAGTACCTAAAAATATATGGTTTCATGTTAGAACATCAACGTACGATGCCGAAGGACAAACCACGGGTCCTTTAGGAGAACCTTTAGAAGGCCACCTGGCACAAACCCTCGGAGAGGACTCACGCCTTGTGGGTCAGCCTACAACCCATGGGTGAGGGGTCGTGGGTCAAGGATAACAAGCCACATAACCTCAACCCACGGTTTACCAGCACGCCATGTGGGTCCATCCACACACCGTGGTCGTGGAGCCATGGATGAGGCCTGAAACTACCTTTTCGTAGTTACACTTAGGGGCATTTTGGGGATTCCTAATTTTAATTAATATTAAGTGACGTTGTTTTACACTTAATTAGACTAACTATATGTGGTTTTTAAGTCACCAAATTAAGTCATCCAAGCCATTATTTTGAAAACCCCAAAAGAACTCATCCTCTCCAAAAATTCTCTCTCTAAAACTTCAAGGAAAAAGAAGAAGGAAGTTGGAGCTAGGGTTTGAAAGAGCAAGGTTGTCTACTCAATTTCCTTGGAGTTTGTTAGCTAAGGTATGGTAGCTCTTTATCCATCGAGTCCCTTCAAAACACAATTTCAAATATAAAATTCCCCAAAAAGCTAGGGTTTGACTCCCAGTCATGGATTCCTTTCAAACCTGATTCAAATGTTTGAATTAGTTTATATTATGACCTAATTGATGATTTATTATGGTTTTTATGTTGAAATCCCCAAGAATCTATGAATTCCCCATATTCCCAATTTTTGACTTTGTGATGTGGGTGAATTGATGAAAGGAGAATATTATGAGATTATGCTTGTAGTAATTGAGCTGTTTGAATGATGTTATCATCCGTGTCTAATGTAGTAATTCTAGATTTGTTGATGGATTATGATATATGGTCCTTCAAGGGAAAAGTATGAGAATTATGTATGATTATGAGATTTATGTATATGCTTTAACAACACTTTAAGAGTAAAGTGAATAGGATTATGATGTAGTTGTGGTATGTTGGAAGGTTATCCTCACGTACACACTTATGTATGAATATGAACTTAAGTTAAGACTTAATATGTAATCCATGGGAATTAATGCTTATCACCTAGTGGATATGAATATGAGATGGAAGATTATACGATAGTTGAGTCTATGCAAGCTTTTACACTAGTTGAATCCGGCTTTCCAAATGGGTTCTTTCTACTTTAGTTGAGTCCTGTTCCCGAAGTATGTATCTCATGAGATGGAAACCTTCTACGATAGTTGAGTTCGGGTTTCTAGTAGTAATTTCCTTATCCCATAAACTATGTGCCCACATAGGTATTTAGCTAGTGGATCCACCTAAGCTAAGAGTATGGTCCTACCTTAGGCAAGTAGGACGACCACTTTTCGGTGTGGGGTAGACAACGAATTCCATGGTAAGCTCACATGGTCTATGTTAGTTAAGGATTATTCCTCATTATGATGGTATGAACAAGAAGATAAATTATGAACTATAGTTACTCAAGAAGCTTTACTTAGTATGGGTGAGATTATGGAATCTTATTCATGCACTGCACAAGTATGCTTTGAGGGTATGTATGATATATTCCTCTTATGGTATGATGATCTATGAGTCAATTATGCTTATGACTTATGCTTCTCCATTATCTTCAAAATGATGTTTTAACTGAGTAAATTGCATGCATTCAACTAAAAAAAATTCCCTTTTAGCATGTTTTCATGATTTTATGTATGGCTATCATACTTAGTGCATTTTTGTACTAACCCATATTTTCCTACATTTCTCCCAAGTGTAGGGTCTGGTTCTCAAGGTGGTAATCATTTTGACTAGAGCTTGGATTTGGTCATTCTCCCTATTTGTTGGTGAGTCCTCATGATTCGAGGACGGATGTTACCTTTGTAGTTCCTTTTCTTGTAATTCCTTTCCAGATTATGTTGTATGGGCTCTGTCCCTATTTGATTCAAGTATTGTAACATATGGCTAATTGAGACAAGTCTAGACTTCCGCTTTCCTTTATGAATATTTTGGACTTGAAATGCGTTATAATCGTATTGTTCTAATGCTTTATATTATGATATTCTAAGTTAGTTACATGGGTCCTTTCAGGGTTTCATGTGCCTTGTTACATCTAGGGGGTACCCTTGGGTCATGACAAACTTGGTAATCAGAGCACAAGGTTTAGTATGATTCTAGGATGATGTCTCATAAGCCACGTCTAGTAGAGTCTTGTTCATAAGTGTGAAGCGTGCCAAATAAATGAATGAGAGGCTATAAGAAGATTAGGAAACTACACTTCTTTCATTACTCTTAAGTCGTGCCTTAGAGTTTAACTCTATAAAGTCCTTCTCCTAATCCATCTCTTGTGTCTTCAGGATATGAATACACGAAGGGCTAACGCTAGAAGGGTGGAAGAGGAGAATGTGAATCAAGGAGCTCCTCCTCAAGCTGACCAAGCTCCGGTTGATCCTTTGGTTGAGAATGTGACCCATGCTGAGTTTAGGTCCACTATACAAATGTTGGCTAAAGTCGTGATGGCTCAAGCCAATAGAGAAGTTGTAGCTCCGGTGAATCCTAATGTGAATTCCGATTCTTCTAGTGTTAGGGATTTTGCTATAATTAACCCTTCAAAATTTCATGGCTCTAAAGTGGAAGAAGATCGTCAATAATTTGTGGAAGAGAATTATAAAGTACTTGATATCATGGGGGTGAATTTAGTATAGAAAGCGGAGTTAGACGCTTACCAATTGAAAAGTGTTGCTCAAGTGTGGTATATAATCAATGGAAGAACGGTAGGTTGATAGGAGCGGGCCCCATAGAGTGGAAGGTATTTAAATCAGCATTTTTTAATAGGTTCTTTCCCCAAGAGTTGAGGGAAGCTAAGGTGGAAGAGTTCTTTAACCTTCGTCAAGGAGGTATGAATGTGAAAGAGTATTCTATAAAGTTTACACAATTGTCCAAGTATACTCTGGCTAGGTGGCAAATTCAAGGGATATGAAGAGTAGGTTTTTGATGGGTGTGTCCAACTTAATTCAAGAAGAATGTTGTACGACAATGCTCCATCATGACATGGATATCTCAAGGATTATGGTGTACGCTCAACAAATTAAGGAGTCAAAACTCAAGAAAGAGAATAGATAGGTAAAAAAAGCTAGAACCGATGATGGTAACTTCTCCAATGCTATGTCTGATGGACAAGGTCGACCAAGGTTCAAACAAACGTATTCCAACCAAGGCTCCTCTAGTGCTCGAAGGGTCAACAAGGATAGGGTTTCCAACCTTAAACCTCAAGGGGGTAATAGCGGTGGTTATTATGTGGCCAGGCCAAATTGTGCAAAATGTGGTTGAATGTATGATGGTAAGTGCCTAATTGGCACCGATGGGTGTTTTAGTTGTGGAAATATTGGACACAAGATGAGAGATTATTTGATGCTCAAGGTTAAGTGAAGGGAAGATAAGCAAGCTCCTCCCAGCGGTTCAAACTCCCATGCCCAAGAGCAAAACCATTTTTATGCTCTTCAATCCTGAGGTGACAAAGAGAACTCCTCAAATGTGGTGACCGGTATGTTAAAAATCTTCTATTGATGTATATGCGTTGGTAGATCTCGGTGCTACTTTGTCCTTTGTGACACCTTTTGTGGCCATGAAGTTTGAAAAATCTCCCCGAACTGTTAGTAGAACCTTTTTCGGTCTCTACACTTGTTTGTGACTCGGTGGTGTCTAAGAGGCTTTATAGAAGTTGTCTAATTTTCTTGTCCCATAGAGTTACCTTGGTGGATTTGTTGGAGTTAGACATGTTAGACATTGATGTGATTTTAGGTATAGATTGCATGCATGTTATGCCTCTATCGATTGTAGGACTTAGGTGGTTAGGTTCCAATTTTCAAATGAGCCTATCTTAGAATGGAAGAGGGGAAATTGTATGCCTAGAGGTCAGTTTGTCTTTTGCCTTAAAGCTAGGAAGATTATCTCCAAAGGGTGTATTTACTATCTTGTTAGAGTGAAGGATGTTGAATTAGAAACGCCTTCGCTAGAGTCGGTTCCGGTAGTGAATGAGTTCCCGAAAGTTTTCCCTGATGATTTGCCCGATATTCCTCCTGAGCGGGAAATATTTTTTTGTATTGAACTTCCTCCAGATACTCAACCTATATCCATTCCTCCTTATAGAATGTCTTCGGTGGATTTAAAAGTGTTGAAAGAGCAACTAAAAGATTTATTAGATGAGGGCCTCATCTGACCGACTATCCGTCCATGGGGTGCTCCAGTGTTGTTTGTTAGAAAGAAGGATGGGTCTCTTAGAATGTGCATTAACTATCGTCAATTGAATAAAGTGACCATCAAGAATAAATATCCCCTTCCGAGAATTGATGACTTATTCGACCAACTTCAAGGAGTTAGCTATTTCTCTAAGATTGATCTTCGTTCGAGTTATCCCCAATTGAGGGTGAAAGGGTTGATATTCCTAAGACGACCTTTAGAACCCAGTATGGCCACTATGTATTTGTGGTTATGTCATTTGGGTTGACTAATGCTCCAGCGACATTTATGGACTTTATGAATAGAGTGTTTGGGCAATACCTAGACATGTTTGTGATTGTGTTTATTGATGATATCTTGATTTATTCAAGGAGCGAGAATGAACATGTTGACCATTTGAGAATTGTGTTGCAAGTTCTTAAGAACCAACAACTTTTTGCAAAGTTTTGAATGTGTGAATATTTTTTAAGGTCTGTAGCTTTCCTTGGTCATATTGTGTCAAGCAAGGGTATTAAGGTGGATCTTAAGAAGACGGATGCAGCCAAGAGTTGGCCTAGACCTCTATTTCCTTCCGATATTAGAAGATTTTTGGGTTTGGCCGGTTACTATCAGAGGTTTGTTGAGGGGATTTCCTCCATTACTTCTCCGTTGACGGCTTTGACTCAAATGAAGGATAAGTTTGAATAGTCGGAGGCGTGTGAGAAAAGATTCAAAAAGTTGAAAGTTAGACTTACATCCGCTCCGTTGTTGACCTTATCGAAAGGTACGAATGGCTTTGTGGTATATTGTAATGCCTATAGAGTGGGATTGGGATGTGTGCTCGTGCAAAATGGTAAAGTGATTTCCTTTGCCTGCAGTCAACTTAAAGTTCATGAGAAGAATTATCCGACCCATGATCTCAAATTAGCGGCGGTGGTGTTCGCGTTGAAAATATGGAGACATTACTTGTATGGGGTGCATGTTGATGTTTTCACTGATCACAAGAGTCTCCAATATGTCTTTAGTCAAAAGGACTTAAATCTTCGTCAGTAAAAGTGGTAAGATTTATTAAAAGGATTATGACATGAATGTCCTTTATCACCCAAGCAAAGCTAATGTGGAGGTAGATGCACTTAGTAGATTTTCCATGGGTAGTGTGGCTCATGTAGATGATGAAAAGGAAAAAATGGTCGATGAGTTGCATAGATTGGCCCGACAAGGTGTCCAACTAGTGAATTCAACCAAGGGTGGTGTCATGGTCCGTCAAGGGTTTGAATCGTCCTTTGTGATGGATGTGAAGTATAAACAAGGCCTTGATCCTATATTAAGTGAGTTGAACGAGTCGGTACTCAAGAAGTCTATTGAGTCTTACTCCCAATGGGGAGATGGGGTGCTTAGGTACCAAGGTCGATTATGTGTTCTGGATGTTGATCATCTGAGGGAGAAAATTTTAGAGGATTCTCATAGTTCTTGGTATTTTATTCATCTGGGAGACACCAAGATGTACCGTGATCTACGGGAAGTCTATTGGTGGAATAGTATGAAGAGAGATAATGCGGCATTTGTTGCCAAATGTCCTAATTGTCAACATGTTAGGTTGAGCATCAAAGGCCGGGAGGCTTGTCCCCAAATATAAGTATGCCACTTGGAAATGGGACGATATGAATATGGACTTTATTGTGGGTTTGTCTCATACCCGAAGGCAACATGATTTCATTTGGGTCATTATAGATTGGATGACAAAATCAGCCTACTTCATTCCCGTCAAGGTTTCTAATTCGGCGGAAGACTATCCAAGTTATATATAATAGAGATAGTGAAGTTGTATGGGGTCGCTTTATCTATTATTTTGGATCGGGGTACTCAATTTACTTCTCACTTTTGGAAGTCATTCCAAAAAGGGCTAGGTACTAAGGTTAAGCTTACCACGGATTTTCATCCCCAAACCGATGGGCAAGCACGGCGTACTGATTATACGTATCAGGACACTTCATCCAATACTAAGTGCCAACGATCGTTAGTCAATAATAAACCCAACTAAGTGAGTTGAGGTGGAATCCCACATAGAGTGGTACATGCTTAAGATTCAAGAGCCAAGTTTAAATATGTTCAAGTCAATCATAGGTAAAAACATTTACGAATAAAAAAATGGTTCAAGTTAGGGGGTGACACAAGTGACAAATAATAGGGGGGTTTTGATTTTAACTATCAACTACAGTAGCAAATATCACTAAGGAACAAGTATAGAGATAGGTTCTTGAAATGTGATCGGATTATACGCTAAGGTAGACAAATGGGTAATTGCAATTTATAATAAATAGTTGTAAATTAGTGAATAAGCTAGACTTTAGTGGAGATAAACTTTCTCTCGAACAAATTACCCTGAACCAAATTGGTTTCTCTCGAACACCAATAAGCATCAATTAAGAACAACCTCCGCTTTAGTCCATTAACTCTCTCGAGCTGAATGTTAGGAAAGGGGTTTAGGATTCACTCTCTCGAGCTGAATGTGAGGAAAGGGGTTTAGGATTCACTCTCTCGAGTTGAACCCATGGCAACCCAATACCCACAAACCAACAAATAAGTAATCTTGGCTTTAATACCTCTCTCTCGAGCAAGCCAAAATCATGAAGGTAGAGTTGCATTTGCAACTACAACCCATTAGATTAAGCCACAATTACTGAATGAAATCACTTTTAAACACCATTTAGACTATCAAATAGCAATACCCAGCAACTAAATCAACCTATAATTACACCCCAAGAATTGGGGTTTTAGCTAGACTTCATAAAAAGATAAAAATCATTACCAATTTGTGTGTCCATCAACTGAGTAAGATTAATTTCGTATTTACAAAGGTCAACGTGGAAGAATATCAGAGACCCGCTTCTAATTTATCAAAACTGGAAATCTTCAAAGCTAAGGAAAATGTTGTCTCCAAACTCAAAGTTCTAAAATTGATTCTAAAATGAAAACTGATTAAAATTCGATACTATGAAAATTGATACTAAACTAAGAATTTAAAATTGTATTGATAGTCGCCAAAAATATTCTGTGAAGGACCATTCGGTGCAATAAGTCGGGATCGCCGATCCACTCGGTGATCCGCCCTTTGGTTAATTCCATCGCCTTTTTGCTTTGACCTTCATCATCCTTAAGTTTTGTAACTTTGGGCGATATAGCAATTCATCGCGGAACCATTCAGCGACACGCCGACTGCTCCTTTCTATCGCCAGCTTGATTTTCTCCTTCAGGGCTTGGCACACTGGAACTTAGGCAAGATCATGACCATTCAGTGACTCGCCCAATGGGTTTTGCGATCATAAGGCCTTCTTTTCTTCGTTCTTTCAGTTATTGGCACAAAATATGCATTTGAGGACACTAAATCTATTAAAATAACGCCTTAAATGAGTTTAAATCGCGGACTCATCAACACCCCGAACTTAAACTTTTGCTTGTCCTCAAGTAAAACTCAAGTTCATCAGTTCAAAAAGGATGTCTCAAACATTGCTACACAAGACTCAATCATGAATGCACACAAAAAGACTCAACTTACTTATGCAAGGCTCAATTGTGCCCTTAAAGATTCAAGTTGTAACTCACCATTATCAAAGATTCTCTAGTTCACAATACTTGCTTCAAATGCAATTTCAAGCTCAACAAAGGTACTTAAATGCCCTCACAGAAAGAATGATTCCATATTTACACACAATGGTTCAACAATTTAAAGCTCTGAAATCAAATGCAACACTCACACTCACAATGATGAACACAATGCATGATTTCACCTATAAGTTTACCCTTATTTTCCAACCAACAATTGTTTAAGCTCACTCAAGATCAAAAAGGTATTTTCAAGGGTTGTAACGGGGTTGAGTGCAAAGGTATGGTATAGTCACACTGCACCTTATTCCCCTTGAAAACTACATAGTCAACTGATGCTTATCGTGACCAACGATACTAACCTACGATATGAGTGTCTACGATCGTCAATAGTATAGTAACCTAACTAAATGTTGGGGTCGTGTCCCAAGGGAGTGGTTTTGAGAATTGATATTAAAATAAAATTTAGTTGTAACTAGTCGTAGCTATTTACATTAATGAATAAAAACATAGTAAATTAAAGGGGGTTATACAAAAGTGTCAAATATCAAATGAGGGTTCTGTCACAAGTAGTAAAAACAACAAAAATTTACAAGAAAATCAAGTATGGGGAAAGGATCTTGGGGTGTGACCATAGTACAACTTGAGATAAATCGTTGGGTACATGCTTCCAATAGGAAATGTGCAAGATAATAGTGAGTGGGCAAAGCTTTAGAGGAAAATAAGTTCCCTCTCGGGCAACTTACCCCGTTTCAAATGTGTTCCTCTCGAACACCCATTTGCCGCATGAAGACTAGCCTACGCCTTACCCCACTCACTCTCTCGAGCTGAGTGTTTGGATATGGGACTAGGGCTCACCCTCTCGGGCTGAACCTGATGTCGACCCACTCCTTAAGCCATCAGTCTAATGGTCTTGGTTTCGCGACCTCCCTTTCGTGCAAGCCGAAAACACATGGGTGGTTTTGTATTTGCAACTACCAATCTATTAAATTAAACCACAACCACTAGGTGAAATCACTATTAAAATACATCCAACCTATCAGCAAGCAAGACCCAACAACAATATCAACACATATTTGCTAAATCACACCCCAAGAATGGGGGTTGTTGGCTACACATCAAGAAATAACAAATTACACCTAAAATCATACTAAAATCAAATGGGTATAAGAAATTAAACCTTGATTTTAGAAAAGGAAGAAGAAGGGAGAAGACCCACTTCCAAGTTGGGGAAGATGAAATCCTTCTCTCTTCAAGTCTCCCACAAAACCCTCTCCAAACTTGAGAGAAAAATATCTAAAAAGTACTATTCTATTATGCAAATTAAAATAAAATTATGGAGAGTCTCTAAATTTAATAATAAGTTTAGTATTTATAGACTTCAGAAAATAGCGCTGGTGGATCTTTCGGCAAAGTTAGTCGATATCGCCGAAGTTCGGCGATTCACCCTTCGTCTGTCTCATCGTTGTTTCGTGCTTGCCTTCCGTATCTTCACGTTCTGGACCATTGGGCGGTATAGTACTGCTTCACGGAACTATTCAGCGATGCACCGACTACTCCTTTCATCGCCTTTTTGATCCTTCTCCTTCAGGGCTTCGCGTACTGAAACAAAGGGCGGAGAAAATCCTTTCGGCAAATCACCTAGTGTGCTTTGCTATGCTCAGGCTTCAGCTTCTTCGTTCTTTTCAGTCTTTTTGTTCCTTTTTACGCCTTAGTGTCCATGCTTTCACTAAAACTTCAAATACCTGAAACATAAGAGTTTTCATCAGATATTTAGACAAAATAAGAATTCGAGGACATTATTCTTATCAAAATAAAGCCCTAAATAAGTCCAATTTGTGGACTCATCAACACCCCAAACTTAAACTTTTGCTTGTTCTGAAGCAAACTCAAGTTCAGCCATTGAAAAGGGTGTCTAAACAGTGCTACACAAGGCTCAATCATGAACATACACAACAAAATTCAAATTACTTATGCAAAGATCAACTGTGTACTCAAAGATTCAAGTTGTGATACACCATTACCAAAGATTCTCATGCTCGCAATACTTGCTACTTGTGCAAGTTCAAGCCGAACAAAAAGTATCTAAATGTCCTCACATAAAGAATGATTCCATATTCACACACAGAGGTTAATCAATTCAAGATCAGGAATCAGATGAAACACTTACACTCAAAAAGAGGAACACAATGCATTTTTTCACCCATAGGTTTGCCCTTATTTTCCAATCGACTTTCGATTCGGCTTACTCAAGATCAAAAAGATCTTTCTAAGGCTTGTAATGGGGCAGAGTACAAAGGTATGGTCATTTAGGCTCAGTGACTTTGTTCTCGTGAGATGTGGTATTCTCAAGGTGTTCCCTTCTTTTCTTCTATCATTTCTTTTTCTAGTGTTGCCAAGTCACTTTTTTATTCACCTTCATGGAATGCTTGGAACCTGATCTCCTTCGTAAGATTTTTTTTCTTTTTTTCTTTTTTTTTTAATTGAATTCATGGGGTTCCATTTTCATGCAATACAATGGGTTAGGGGGGACTTTTCTTGCACTTCTTGACTTTTCCTTTTGGCCTAAGTTGGCTATTTGCGAAACCACAAATCAAGAGGATTATAGGTAGTGGGTCAAGTAAGGTCTAGGGTTCACCAAGGGTCTTCTAAAAAAAGGTAAGGCTCAAAGGGTGTTCAAAAGAGTTTCACACGCTCACGGGTAGGCCATAAAAGAGGTATATGTCAAATTTGTCTCACACTCTTTAAAGTTGCCTAAGATCATTTCAAGAGGACACCATTCTAAATCAATCAGACTAACAGGGAAAATTCTAGGTTTATTCATGCATCGTTCAAAGCAGGCTATTCACACAAGGCATTATGCCTGCTCGCTCATCTCCATTATGATTTCTTGGGGGCCAACAATAATTTACCAGTGATCACTGCAGCTGATTTGCTTGAACGACAGGTGAGTTTGCTCATTGAAGCATTGTGTAAGCATATAAAATCTATAAGGTGGACCATCGCTGATATTGTGGGCATTCCCCTGGTATCTGTACTCATAATATTCAGCTTGATATGGATTGTAAGCCTAGTGTAGAGCATCAACGGAGATTGAACCCACCAATGTAAGAAGTGGTAAAAAAGGAGATCATCAAGTGGTTAGACGCTGGTGTGATCTACCCTATTGCGAATAGCAAATGTGTAAGCTCAGTGCAATATCTACCGAAAAATAAAGGTATCACTGTAATCCCAAATGCAAAGGGGGAGCTTATGCCGACTAGATCGGTGACAGGGTGGAGAGTATGCATGGATAATCGGAAGCTAAACTCATGGACCGACAAGGATCACTTTCCAATGCCATTTATAGATCTAATGCTTGATCGACTATCAGAGAGGGGATGGTACTGCTTTCTAGATGGGTACTCCGGTTACAACCAAATCTTTATTGCGCTGGAAGACCAAGAGAAAACCACTTTCATTTGTCCTTATGGAACGTTCGCAATTAAAAGAATGCCATTTGGGCTATGTAATGCCACATAGACATTTCAGCGTTCATGTTATCCATTTTTGCGGACATGGTAGAGGACTCTATGGAGGTATTAATGGATGACTTTTCAGTCATAGGAGATACATTTGAAGAATGTTTGACACACTTGGGGCAAGTATTCCAAAGATGTGTGGAAACAAACCTAGTTCTGAATTGGGAGAAATGTCACTTCATGGTGAATGAAGGCATAGTTATTGGACACAAGGTGTCACAAAATGGATTAGAAGTTGATAAGGCAAAAATTGAGGTGATTGAAAAATTACCCCCGATGATTTCAGTTAAAGGTGTTCGCAGCTTCTTGGGACATGTCGGTTTCTACCAGAGGTTCATCAAACACTTCTCAAAGATTGCACACCCCCTGTGCAAACTATTGGAGAAGGAAGTGAAGTTTTACTTTGATGACGCTTGTATGACGGCGTTTCAAAGCTTGAAAGAAAAATTAGTATCCACCCCAGTCATTATCAGTCCTGATTGGTTTGCATCTTTCGAAGTGATGTCTGATGCTAGTGGCAGAGCACTGGAGTGGTATTGGGGAAAAAATGCAACAAGCTTTTTCACCCAATTTACTATGCGAGCAAGACTCTAAATAGGGATCAACGTAACTATACCATCACCAAATAAGAGTTGCTTGCGGTAATTTATGCATTTGAGAAATTATAGGCATACTTGTTAGGCACTAGAATAATTGTTCACACTGATCCTGCTACACTCCGTTACTTGATGGCAAAGAAGGATGCAAAACCAAGGTTGATAAGGTGGGTGCTACTATTACAAGAATTTGACTTTGAGGTCAAAGATAGAAGGGTTGAGAAAATAAGGTGGCTGACAATTTATCAAGGTTGGAGGGCAAGGAAATTGATGAACCTGAAACTGACATCAACGATTCATTTCCCGATGAACACGTTTTTGCAATCTCCCTTGAAAAGACCTCCTCGTATGCAGATTTTGTAAATTACATTGTGTGCGGAGTAATGCCGGATGAGCTAAACTTCTACCAATGAAAGAGGTTCATGTTCGACGTCAAAAAATACTTCTGGGATGAACCTTACTTGTTTCGTGAATGTACAGATCATATCATTAGAAGGTGTGTCCCAGAAGAAGAGGTGGTAGGAATTCTCTATCCTTGTCATGCATTGCCAGGGGGAGGCCACCATAGCGGGGTGCGTACAACTGCTAAAGTTCTCTAGAGTGGATACTACTGCCATTTCCCTAGAAGGATGCATATGAATTTGTAAAGAAATGAGCCCAATCTCAGAAGCAAAGTGGAGCATCTAAAAGGCAGTAGTTACCCCTTACTCCTATTTTAGAAGTGGAGCTATTTGATATTTGTGGAATCGATTTCATGTTCCCCTTTGTGAGCTCATTTCAAAATAGGTATATCTTGGTGGCAGGTTATGTTTCCGAAGGTAAAAACATCGTCCAATTTCTGAAACGTTACATATTTGCTATATTTGGCACTCCTTGGGCAATTATTAGTGATGAGGGATCCCACTTTTGCAACAAGTGGTTCTCTGCTGCATTAAGTATGGGGTGAAACCCAAAGTGGCAACCCCATATCATCCCCAAACAAGTGGCTAGGTTGATGTGTCAAACCGGGAGATCAAAAGCATCTTGGCCATAACTGTGAATGCCAACAGAACCGATTGGTTTCAAAGGCTCGATGACGCACTATGGGCATACCAAATTGCTTACACAACAACTGATAGGATGTCTCCATATCAACTAGTTTTTGGTAAATCTGGCAATCTACCCGTTGAGTTGGAACACAAAGTGTTGTGGGCACTGAAAGCCTTAAATCTAGATTGGACAAGGACCTCAAGGGGGAGAGTGGAACAGTTAAACGAATTTGATGAATTCCGATTTAGAGCTAATGAAAGTTTAGCCCTCTACAAAGAAAAAATGAAAAAGTGGCATGATGCTAAAATCCTATAGAGGGAGTTTAGAGTGGGAGACTGAGTGTTATTATACAATTCACGACTTCAACTCTTTCTGGGAAAGCTCAAATCCAAGTGGTCAAGAACATTTAGAGTGAAAAGAGTATTCACCAATGGTGCCATAGAAGTTGAGGGGCAAGAGGGACCTGCATTTACGGTGAATGGGCAACGCTTAAAATTATACTTTGGAGAATTCCAGGATATTTCTTTAATTGAGGTGGTGTACCTGGAAGATGCTTGAGAGCAACTTCACATCGTGCCACGACATTAAATAAGGCGCTTCTTGGGAGGCAACCCAAGTGTTAGTATTTTTAATAATGTGTATTGATTTTGCAGGAGTAGGGATCATGAGCGAGACCGAAGTTTACCTGGTGAGTCACCGAACTATTTCGGCGAGTACAAACACTCGGCGATCAGTTCACTACATGGGCAACCGGACAATTTAGTGAAGATTCCTTGTGATCCTACTCTACTTGTTTACATGCTAGATTGTTTTCATTTCTTGTCAATCTTTATTTACTGTTAATATTTAGTTTACTTGCAATAAATACCCACTCTCTACCCACATTGCGGACAATGTTGACTGCTTTTGGTGGGGGTATTCCACTGCTCAATGTCCTCAGCGTTGAGAACAACCTTTGTTTTTATGGAATGTGACTATTCTTGTGCAAATTTGAGTCTCAGTTTTGATCAATATTGATGATTCAAATAGTGTTCATAATTGAACAAACATGAATGTGTGGCTACGATGAGACCAAGTGAAGATACATAGTTAATATGTGAACTCTTTGCATCTCGTTGTGACTAGCCAAGTACCAAATTGATTCTCTTGTGATGAACGTTGCACACTAGCGAGAGTGTGGAGTCTTCTTTGACTTTGATGTCAATGCCTTGTGTGATGAGCTTACTGTGAACCATGCATAATAACACCTAGAATTTGCCCCATTGGTCCGGTCAACTAAGTAAGGGTATCTCTCAATATGATCTTAGGAATCTTCGAAGAGCGTGAGCCAATTTGACTTATACCTCTTTTGTGTCCTACTTTGTGAGTGTGTGAACCTCTTTTGAAGACCCCTTGAGCCTTAACTTCATTTGGAAGAAACTTGATGAAAACATGACCTTTTCGATCCACTACCCATAATCCTCGTGAATCGCGATTGATTAAGTAGGCAACTTAGGCAAAAAACCTAAGTTGAGTGTGTGGTGAAAAGAAAAAGTAAGTCAAGAAGTGCAAGAAAGTCCACTTTAACCCATGGTGTTGAGAAAAATGGATCCCCTCCATAAAAAAAAAGAAAGAAAAGAAATAAAAAGAAAAATAATTAAAAAATTGTGAAATAAAGTACAAAAAAATGGGGCTCCAAACAATCCATGGAAGTGAATAATGGGATGACTTATTAGCACTAAATAAAATGATGAAAGAAGAGTACTAGTGTTGAAAGAACCACATTTCACGAGGATGAGAGTCATTGAGCCTAAATGCCCATACATTTGCACTCAGCCCCATTACAGGCCTTGAAAAGACCTTTTTGATCTTGAGTGAGCTGAAACAATTGTTGATTGGAAAATACGGGAAAACCATTGGGTGAAAGCATGTATAGTGTTCTTCTTTGTCAGAGTGAGCGTTGCATTTTATTATGGAACTTTAAATGATTAGACCAATATGTGTGAATATGAAATCATTCTTTGTGTGAGGGCAATTTGAATACCTTTGTTGAGCTTGATCTTGCATTTGAAGCAAGTATAGTGAGTTTGAGAATTTTTTACAATAGTGTGTCAAAACTTGAATCTTTGAGGGTACAATTGATCCTTGCTTGAGTAAGTTGAGCTTTGTTGTATACATTAATGATTGAGTCTTGTGTAGCACTGTTTGAGACATCCTTTTTGAACTGTTGAACTTGAGTTTTACTTGAGGACAAGCAAAAGTTTAAGTTGGGGGTGTTGATGAGTCCACAATTTGGACTCATTTAAGGCCATATTTTAAAAGAATTAGTGTCCTCAAATGCATTTTTTGTCTCAACAACTTATGTAAAACCCTTGAGTTTCAGGTATTTGGAGTAAGAGTCAAAGCATGGACACTATTGGGCAAAAAGGAACAAAGAAAGCCTTAGGAATGAATAAAAGAAAGCCTGATGTTTGATGATGTCGTTCGGTGAATCACCAATAATATCATTCAGCGAAACGCCAAATCACCAAGATACCGCCTAAAGTTACGGAACGCTGGAGCAAAAATAGAACAAATTCGGTGAGTAACAACAATATTCGGTAAATCAATGTTCTAGTTGGTGAAGGACAACCAGGTCGCCAAAAGTACAAAAGAAGATACAAGCAAGTGTTGATATCTGAGATGGAAAAGGGAATGGGCGAATCACGGAATCATTCAGCGATACCAACCTAGCTCGCCTAAATGTACAGTAGCCCGACCAAGAAAAAGCAAAAAATGAAGGCAAGATGAAGAACAATTGGCGTATCACCGACCCGTCAGCGATACCCGACTTACTTCGCCGAGTAGCTCTAAGCAGTGACATTTTAGACTTGGTAAATTAGTTTTGGCTGCAGAGAGAAATTATTCAGAAAGAAAAAAAAAGGAATTATTAAGAGAGAAAACACTACCAAAGGGTTGGGGAGAGCGAATTTAGCAAGATTTTGAGAGAGATTTTGTAAGAGAGAAGATTATCAATTGAATATATACTATAATTTTCATCTTGTACCCAACTATGGGGGTGATAATTAATTTTGATCTTTTTATTTTTGAGATGAGTGGCTAAAACCGTCTACTTGGGGTTTTGATCATAAAGCCGATTGTTGAATTTACTTAATGGGTGTTTATTAATTGCTAAGAATGGTGCTAATCTGAAGTGGGTCTAAGTTGTTGTTGTGTTTCGAGATTGAATTGTGTTATGTCGTGTGTCAATTTCAGTGTTGTGCACTTGTTCGAGACAGAGGTGTGAGGCCAAGGTGGCAATCTTAGCATCCTTAGTAGTGGGTTTTTTTAGTTTCAGCTCGAGAAAGTGAAACAAAGAGCTTTTCTTTTGTATCCAGCTCGAAAGATTAGATTTGATGAGGGTAAAGAGCTAGGCTTCAGTCAATCAGTGTTGAAGTTCGAAAGAATTCAACATAGAAAAGGTAATTGTTTAGGAGAAAGTTACTTTATATATGGTTCGACCTACCCACAACAAATTAGTCTATTATTAGCAGTAATTTTCACCCATGTTGTTGACATTCAATAGTTGGCTGATCAATTCCCCAAGTGTTACTTTAATCTTTGATTACTTAAGTTGATCTATAAGTTTCAATTGGTAGTTAAAAACCTGAAATTTGAGATTTGAATATTAATTGTGCAAGAAATGTTTGATTGAAGAGACTGTCGTTGTCGTTCCATTAAAGTTATTCGAGGAAGCACTACTCCCTGTGGGATCAACCCTAACTCACATAGTTGGGTTATTATACTGAAGAACAATCGTTGGCATTTAGTATTGGACGAAATGCCACTTGATACGATAATCAACTGCTCATTTCTATCTTCGACTTCATTTTCTCCTTCAGGGCTTGGCAAAGTGGAACTTTAGGCAAGATCATGACCATTCGATGACTCGCCCAATGGGTTAGGCTATCATCTGGCCTTCTTTTCTTCGTTCTTTTAGCTGCCTTGTTCTTTTTTTATCAATAGTGTCCATGCTTTGTTCCTTAGACCAAATACCTGAAAATCAAGGATTTACATCAGTTATTGGCACAAAATATGCATTTGAGGATACTAAATCTATTAAAATAAAGTCCTAAATGAGTCAAAATCATGTACTCATCACGTACCATCCAAATAATAGAACATATGTTAAGGGCATATGTTATGGACTTCAAGTGTCATTGGGATGACCACTTGCCATTAATAAAGTTTGCATACAATACTAGTTATCACTCAAGTATCGGTATGGCTCCCTTTGAAGCATTGTATGGTAGGAGATGTAGATCTCTAGTTTGTTGGTTTGAGGTAGGTGAAATTGCTCTTATTGGTCTCGAATTGGTTTATTAAGTTATTGAGAAGGTCCTAATCATTAGAGAGAGGTTGAGGATGGCCTAAAGTCGGCAATAGTCTTATGCCGATATTGGAAGAAGGGATTTAGAGTTTGAGGTTAATGATTGGGTCTATCTAAAAATCTCACCTATGAAAGGTGTGATGAGATTTGGCAAGAAGGGAAAACTTAGTCTCTGGTATGTGGGGCCATACAAAAATTTTGAAACGTATTGGGAAAGTTGCCTATGAGTTTGATTTGCGAAATGAGTTGGCTCTGGTACATCCGGTATTTCATGTTTATATGCTTAAGAAGTGTATTGGAGATCCGGTATCCATTATTCCCCTAGAAGGGTTGTGAGTTGACGAAAGCCTTCCATATGAAGAGGTTCTGGTAGATATCCTACACTGGTAAGTCAAGAGATTGAGAAACAAGGAAATAGCTTCCATGAAGGTTTTATGGAGAAATCATTTATTTGAGGGTGCAACTTGGGAGGCTGAGGCCAATATGAAGTCCTGATATCCTCATCTCTATCCTTCTACTCCTATTTAAGCTTGAGGTAAACAGTTCCTCTTGAGTTTTAGTGTTTTGGAGTCATGTGTGTTATAAGTATTTTTCCCAAGATTTCCTTATGTTATGCATGTTATTGATGAAAATCATGTTCAGTAAGAAAATGAGTTTTTTATGAGTGCTATGTTCCTCATGTTGTTGTGCATTTAGTATGAGTTGCATATTTGACTTCATGAGATGAGTTGATGCACATGCTTTAATATGCTTTTGAGAGTAATTGCATATTGGCTCAATGATATTGTGTTGAGCATGCTTTTAGTCTGAGAAGGTAGTTCCTCCTATATATATGAGAAATATTGAGTTTCATGCATAATTAGTTGTTAGACGTAGTTCCTACTTCCTTGTGTTGCGTTGATTATATTTAAGATGGAGTTGAAATTTTCTCCATTTAATAGTGCATTATTTTGATGTTTCATGCATGTTGGGTTGCTAGTTTTGAGTCTTTGATTTTGTAAGGTGTCTAGATCGTCATTCGAGGACGAATGTTCCCAAGGGGAATTATTGTAACACTCCGGAAATTAGTAGGCTAAACTAGAGCACAACATGAAGGTTAGTGTTGAAAACGTACATCCCCGTACCTAAAAATATAGGGTTTCATGTTAGAACGACAAGTTATAACCCCCAAGGACCAACCATGGGTCCTTGAGGAGAACTATTAGAAGGCTAACTGGCAGTGACCCACAGAGGGGACTCACACATCATGGTTCAGCCCACGCCCCGTGGGTGAGGGTTCGTGGGACAAGGCTTGCAAAATAGGACACAGAACCTCAACCCACGGTTCACCATATGCCACATGGGTCCATCCACGGACAGTGGTCGTGAGGCCGTGGGTGAGGGCTGAAACTGCCTTTTGGCAGTTACACTTAGGGGCATTTTAGGGAATCCCAGTTTTAATTAATATTAAGTAACGTTCTTTTACACTAAATTAAACAAACTATATAAGGTTTTTAAGTTACCAAATTATGTAATCCAAGCCATTATTCTAAAAAAACCCAAAAGAACTCATCCTCTTTGAAAATTCTCTCTCTAAAACTTCAAGGAAGAAGTAGAAGGAAATTGGAGCTAGGGTTTGAAGGAGCAAGGTTTTCTACTCAATTTCCTTTGAGATTTATATCTAAGGTATGGTAGCCATTCATCCATTGATAGAATTCATCCATGGATTCCCTTCAAAACACAATTTCGAAGATAAAAATTCCTCAAAAAGATAGGGTTTGACTCCAACTCATGGATTCCTTTCAGAAACGATTCTAATGTTTGAATTAGTTTATATTATTATTGAATTGATGATTTCTTATGGTTTTTATGTTTAAATCCCCAAGTATCCATGAAATCCCCATATTACCAATTTATGACCTTGTGATGTGGGTGAATTGATGAAAGGAGAATACTATGAGATTAGGCTTGTAGTAATTGAGCTGTTTGAATTATGTTATCATCCATGTCTAATGTAGTAATTCTAGATGTGTCGATGGATTATGATTTATAGTCCTTGATGAGTCCACAAATTGGACTCATCTAGGGCTATATTTTAATATAAATTGTATCCTCGTATGCTTATTTTATCTCAATATCTGATAAAAATACTTAAGTTTCAGGTAGTTGAAGTTTTAGTGGAAGCATGGACACTTAGGCACAAAAAGGCTGAAAAGAACAAAGAATCTGAAGCCTGAGCATCGCCAAACATGCTTGGTGATTCGCTGAAGGAATGTACTCCGCCCTTTGTTCTAGTACGCAAAGCCCTGAAGGAACAGGATAAAAAAGGTGACGAAGGAGCAGACGGCATTTCACCAAATAGTTCCATGAAGCAGTAATATGGCGCCTAATGACACAAAATACGACGATGTTGAAGGCTAGTGCAAGAAGGTGATGAACTACACCAAATGGCAAATCGCCGAGTTAATCGGTGATTCTGACTAACCTCACCGAGCGATCCGCCAGCACTATTTTATGAAGTCTATAAGTACTATAGTATTTATTAATTTTGAGAGTCGAACCATTATTATAATTTTCACAATAGAATAGTACATTTTTTTCTCTAAGCTTGAGAGTGTTTTGGAGACTTGATGAAGAAGAGGGTTTCATCTTCTAGATTTGGAGTAGGGTCTCTTGGATTCCTCAATCTTGGCCTGTAACAAGACCTCTTCATACCCATTTGAATGCAAGCTCATTTATGTATGAATTTCTATTTCTTGTTCATGTCTAGCTAAAACCCCTATTCTTGGGGTGTGATTTAGCGAATATGTGTTGATATTATTGTTGGGTCTTGTTTGCTAATAGGTTTGATGTATTTTAATGGTAATTTCACCTAGTGGTTGTGGTTTAATTTAATGGGTTTGTAGTTGCAAATACAAAACCACCCATGTGTTTTTGTCTTGCTGGAGAGAGAGGTTATGAAACCAAGACCGCCAGACTGATGGCCTAAGGAGTCGATCGACATGAGGTTCAGCCCGAGAGGGTGTGCCCTAGTCCCATATCGTAACACTCAGTTCAAAAGAGTGAATGGGGTAAGGCGTATGTTGGCCTTCATGCGGCAAATGGGTATTCGAGAGGAACCCATTTGAAATAGGGTAAGTTGTCCGAGAGGGAACTTATTTCCATCTAAAGCTTAGCCTAGTCACTATTAACTTGCAAATTTCCTATCGGAAGCATGTACTCAATAGTTTATATCAATTTATATTGCAGTCACACCCCAAGAACTTCTCCCTATACTTGCTCTCCCCTTTAAATTTTATTGTTTTTATTACTCTTGTGACAAACCTCCATTTGATATTTGACACTTTTATATCACCCCCTTTAATTTACTATATTTTTACTCGGTAATGTCTTTAGCAATGATTAGTTAGAACTAAATTTTATTTTTTTATTAATTCTCAGAACCACTCCCTTGGGACACGACCCCAACCTCTGGTTGGGTTACTATATTATCGATGATCGTAGACACTCGTACCGTAGGTTAGTGTCGTTGGTCATGATAAGGATCAAAATGGCACCGTTGTGGGGGAGTGGTGTTATTTGAGAGTTTTTATTTTAATAGAGTTTATGTTCTTACTAGTGGTAGTTTACTAATTTAATTTTTAGTTTTGTTCTGTTGATTGTGTAAGCATTTCAGAAAGTATGAATGTTAACGGTAGTAACGGGAGGCATGTGGGCCATCATGACGACATCTGCAACCTTAACGATGTCAAATAGCCCAACATCAATGATCCACATCTCATGGGAGGGGTTGGAGCCATTCGTCTACCTCCAACAGAGGGAAATGCGGTGTTCCCCATAACAAGCATCATGTTGCAACTTTTGCAACTAAAGGGACTCTTCACTGGATTAGCTCATGAGGACCCACATGAGCATCTTCAAAACTTCGTAGTTGTGTGTGGACCTTTCTCATTTAAGAACATCTCTTAGGAATCAGTTCGATGAAGACTATTCCCTTTCTCATTGATGGGGGAGGCATGCAACTGGCTGGCTGAGTTTCCATGTAACTCAATCACTTCGTGGGAGGAGTTAATCACCGCATTTAATGTGCGAGTTTACCCTCCCTCGAAGATGATGACTATTTGGGATAGCATCCAAAGCTTTAAGCATCTGAATGGAGAGCCTCTGCACGAAACTTGACTCTGGTTTAAAAAAATGGTACTACAACACCCATCCCATGGTCTACCTGATAATGTGCTCCTTCAATACTTCTACCGGAGTCAAGACTCGGTAAACAAAGATGTAGCTGACCAACTCTCGCCCGGAGGCTTAATGCAGCAACCCTATGTAGTAGCAGCTCAACTTCTCGATGGCATGGCAACCATCAACAGGGCGTGGTACCCCGCGAAGACCAGTCCTCACTGGTCACATTTCAGCTATCTAAGGAGCAGGTTCAAAAACATAATGAGAGAGACCAAAACATGGCAAAGATCATGATGCAACTTGACATTTTATCCAAAAATGTCATAGGGGTTGATCCCCGTGGTGTAAATACTGTGGGAGTCAGGGGTGCGAATCCTGAGAAAATGAAATTTGAAGCCATATATGATGACGAAGTAAATTTTCTAGCTAACAAAGGCGGGGGCTATCGTTCAAAATACCCAAGGCAGGGTGGTAACCAATGATGGGTTAGAGACGACGGCTTGAAAGATCGAGATCGTGAATTGAGGGACCGTAATCCAAACTGGAAGGATGGGGAGAAGGCTAGATATGTGCCTCCCCACGAGTGTCAGAAGTCGAAAGATTTGGAAGGTGGTAGGTCCGAGGATATGCTCTCGCGTATCCTAAACATATTTGAAGGGTCAGACAAAATGCTAAAAGGCATGAAAGAAGACGTGTCTACCCTCAGCCAGACCGTCACCTCTCATTCAGTTTCAATCAACCAGTTAGAGACCCAAACCGGTCATATCTCGTCTCATCTCAATCCGAGACAGCAAGGGGTTTTGCCTAGTTATTCTATGGCTAACCTGAAGAGAGAGGTCTGAAGGCAGACTTGTGTCGTGCCTCGACGTTAACTAAGGCGCTGTTTGGGAGGCAACTCAAAACACTTTAAGTATTTCCTAATTACTAGTAGAATAATGGTGTGTTGTTTGTACAGGTTCAAGAAAAGGAGGTGATTGAAATAGTATATGGCAATCAATATGTCTAGTTGGCGGATCGCCGACAAGATCGGCAAACACGATTTTGTCCGCCGTCTGAATCAAGGCACTGTCAGCTTGGATCCTGTAAAACTCTGTGGTCTGTAGAAAATTAGTGGCGCATCGCCGACCTTGTCGGCGATCTCGATGTAGACCGCAATTGCAATCCTCACGCGAGCTGTAAATCTTGTTACATTTGGTGAAGAAACTAGACACTTGGCGTTTCGCCAAGTGAATGGGCGAACTTGACTCACATCACCGAATGGGTGGAAACTGGATTGTTTTTTCAAGCGATAGGTTTAAAAGTCCTATTTCATTCACTTTCTATCACTACTTCGTCTTATCAAACTCACACCTGCACTCCAGCCTTATATTTTTTGTACTTTTAGAGTATTTTAGTTGTTGAATTGTGCTTAGAGTTGGATTGCATTGTTGCATAGCACTTCATTAATATCTATTTGGCATCAAAGGTTGGTAACTCTAACCCCGCGTTTAAGATATTAACATTGTACTCATTTGCCTAATTCTCTGGATATTGATTAAATCACTACTGAGTCTCTGATTTACTGGGATTACATGTATTGTTGATATGATTCAGTAGTTGTCACATGATTTGAGGGACTCCCATTCTACTGTGCTTTGAGTTGAATTTTTTCGCAGGGTAAATGTGAAACATCTATGGGACTTCGTTGAAATTGAGATATTTATGCCTAAATTGCATTATTTGGATTGCGGGGTGAAATTTGAGAAGAAATGGGTTGAAAATAGACACGTTTAGCTGTTCGACGAGATGAATAAAACTCGCTGAATTTCTCGGTGGTTCGCCTAATGTCCTCATTTTCCCTTTTACTAGATGCCATAAGTATCGAGTGGTCTATGGCTTTAGGCAGTCAGCTTAAATCGCATGACGCACTAGGCGATTCGCCAAAAGACCCTATGTTCGCCCTTTGTCTGCACCCTTGTATCATTCGTACATCACTTTCAGTGAATAGCATGGCTAGATTAGCACTTCGCCAACTAGTTTGGCGAAGTAATTTTGGACTTGGAACCCTCCCTTCTCATGTTTAAAACACTGTCTATCTTGTATTTGAAGTCTTTACAGAAATGGCTAGACCAAAAGTCGCCTGGAGAAATGATCCACCCCGGAATGTAAGAGCACGTGAGTTTAAAGAAGATCAAAAGAAAGCAGAGCTACCTAGACAAAGGAAATATACCAAGGAAGATAGAGCCAGTAGGAGGATTCCTATTGATCCCACCATTCCTCCATAGAGACGCGAATTCTACACTGCCATAGATTCCTTTTTGGCGGCTCATGATATGAATAGAATGGGTGAGGCTAACATCGCTGCAGAAGCTAAGGCAAACGAAAACAATGAAAACTAGAATGGAAATATTTCAGAAGCTATTGTTTTATATCAAGAGGATGCAGCAAACACCAATGCACAGGTAGATGAAGCGAATGCATAAAAAGGACCCCCCCTCTTTACCTTCCGCTCTAAATTTCTTTATTCTTACTGTTGAATATTTTGTTATTTGAATTTTAGGACAAATTGTTTTTATTTGTGGTGGGGTGAGGCTCACCTTTTATGTATTATTTGATGTTCGTGTTTTGTGATTATATTTGGGTTGTTCTACTTTTAAATTGTGTTAATACTTCTTTCTGTGGATGTTTTAGCTTGTGGCTTCTTTTATTTTTATTTGCAAAATTATTTTGACCCTTCCAAAAAAATTTGTATTTTTTGCACATTTCTGCCACCTCTCATGTGTTGAATGTGGCTGCTCTTTTGGAAAAATTTGAGTCTCGATTCCGATCAATATCGATGGCTTAAATAGTGCTTACAATCAAACGAACATGATTGTACGGTTATGATGAGTCCAAATGGAGTTGAATAGCTAATATGTGAACTCTTTGCATCTCGTTGTGATTAGCCATTTATCGAACTAATTCTCTTGTAATGACCGTTGCACACTAGCGTAAGTGTGTGCTCTTGTTTGATTTAAGTGTCGATGTCTTGTGTGATGAGTTTACTTTGAACCTTACATGAATAAACCTAGAATTTACCCTATTAGTCTGATTGATTTAGTAAGGTGCGCTCTTGAAATGATCTTAGGCAACTTTTGAAGAGTGTAAGCCAAATTTGACATATACCTCTTTTGTGGCCTACCCGTGAGCGTTTGAAACTCTCTTGAACACCCTTTGAGCCTTACCTTTCTTTGGAAAAACCTTGATGCACCTTAGACCATACTTGACCCAATACCTATAATCCTCTTGATTAGTGGTTTAGCAAATAACCAACTTATGCCAAAATACTAAGTTGGGGGTGTGGTGAAAAGGAAAAGGAGAAGTGAAGAAGTGCAAGAAAAGTCCCCCTTAACCCATGGTGTTGCAGAACATTGGAAACCCTTCAAAAAAAATTGTGGAATAAAATACGAAAGAAATTGGGTTTCCAAGCAATCCATGGAGGTTAATAAAAAGATGACTTAGAAGCACTAGAAAAAGAATTGATAAAGAAAAAGAGGGGAATGCCTTGAGAACACCACATCTCACGAGGATGAAAAGTCACTGAGCCTAAATTACCATACCTTTGCACTCAGCCCCATTACAAGACTTAGAAAGACCTTTCTGATCTTGATTGAGACAAATCGAAGATCAATTGGAAAGTAAGGGCATGCCTATGGGTGAAAACATGCATTGTGTTCCTCTTTTTGAGTGTGAGCGTTGCATCTGATTCCTGATCTTTAATTGATTAACTTCTTTGTGTGAGTAAGGAATCATTCTTTATGTGAGGGCATTTAGATACTTTTTGTTGAGCTTGAACTTGCATAAGTAGCAAGTATTACGAGCATAAGAATCTTTGGAAATGGTGTGTCACAACTTGAATCTTTGAGTACACAGTTGATCTTTGCATAAGTATTTTGAGTTTTGTTGTGTATGTTGATGATTTAGTGTTGTGTAGCACTAATTGAGACATCCTATTTGAACTGCTGAACTTGAGTTTTACTTGAGGACAAGCAAAAGTTTAAGTTGGGGTGTTGATGAGTCCACAAATAGGACTCATCTAGGGCTACATTTTAATATAAATTGTGTCCTTGAATTATTATTTTATCTCAATATCTGATAAAAACACTGA
Source organism: Solanum stenotomum (assembly GCF_019186545.1). Taxonomy (NCBI): domain Eukaryota; kingdom Viridiplantae; phylum Streptophyta; class Magnoliopsida; order Solanales; family Solanaceae; genus Solanum; species Solanum stenotomum. The sequence continues at coordinate 23,910,588 of NC_064288.1, forward strand.
AGTTTCAAGTAGTTGAAGTTTTAGTGGAAGCATGGATACTTAGGCGCAAAAAGGAACAAAAAGGCTGAAAAAAACGAAGAAGCTGAAGCCTGAGCATAGCCAGGCATGCTTGGCGATTCGCCGAAGGGAGGCACTCCGCCCTTTGTTCTAGTACGCGAAGCCCTGAAGGAGTAGGATCAAAAAGGCGATAAAAGGAGCAGTCGGCATTTCGCCAAATAATCCCGCAAAGCAGTACTATGTCGCCCAATGACACAGAACACGATGATGTTGAAGGCTAGTGCAAGAAGGCGATGGACTACACCAAACAGTGAATCGGCGATTTCAACAAACCTCTCCGAGCAATCCGCCAGCACTATTTTCTAAAGTCTACAAATACTAAACTCTTTATTAATTTTGAGAGTCGAACCATTATTATAATTTTCACAATAGAATAGTACTTTTTTGCTCTAAGCTTGAGAGGGTTTCGGAGACTTGAAGAAGAAAAAAGTTTCATCTTTTAGATTTGGAGTTGGGTCGGATTCTTCATTCTTGGCCTGTAACAAGACTTAAATCTTCATACCCAATGCAAGCTCATTTAGGTATAAATTTCTATCTCTTGTTCATGTCTAGCTAAAACCTCCATTCTTGGGGTGTGATTTAGCAAATATGTGTTTATATTATTGTTGGGTCTTGTTTGTTGATAGGTTAGATATATTTTAATCATGATTTCACCTAGTGGTTGTGGTTTAATTTAATGGGTTTGTAGTTGCAAATACAAAACCATCCATGTGTTTTTGGCTTGCTGGAGAGAGAGGTCGTGAAATCAAGACCACTAGACTGATGTCTTAAGGACTTGGTCGACATGAGGTTCAGCTCGAGAGGGTGAGCCCTAGTCCCATATCCTAACTGTTAGCTCGAGAGAATGAGTGGGGTAAGGCACATGCTGGCCTTCATGCGGCAAATGGGTGTCGATAGGAAGCCAGTGGAAACGGGGTAAGTTTCCCGAGAGGGAACTTATTTCCATCTAAAACTTAGCCTAGTCACTATTAACTTGCAAATTTCCTATCGGAAGCATGTACTCAACTATTTATATCAATTTATATTACGGTCACAGTCTAAGAACTTCTCCCCATACTTGCTCTCCCCTTTAAATTTTGTTGTTTTTATTACACTTGTGACAAACCCCCATTTGATATTTGAAACTTTTGTGCCACCCCCTTTAATTTACTATGTTTTTACTCGTTAATGTCTTTAGCTACGATTAGTTAGAAATAAATTTATTTTTCTATTAATTCTCAAAACCACTCCCTTGGGACATGACCCCAACCTTTGGTTGGGTTACGATATTATCGACGATCATAGACACTCGTACCGTAGGTTAGTGTCGTTGGTCACGAAAAACATCAGTCCTTCATGGGCAAAGTATGTGAATTATGTATGATTATGAGGTTTATGTATATTCTTTAACAACACTTTAACAGTAAGGTGAATATGATTATGATCTAGTTGTGGTGTGTTGGAAGATTATCCTCATGTACACACTTATGTATGAATATGCTATGATGTGAAAGGTTTCCTCACAATATGATGATTTTAAGGTTGAAAGGTTATTCGTACCTATTGAATCTATGAGCAATAGTATGAATTATGTTGGATTGAGTGTCATGACATTCTTCCATGAAAATGAACTTAAGTCAAGACTTAATATGTAATTCGTAGGAACTAATTCTTAGCACCAAGTGGATATGGATATGAGATGGAAACTTGAATGCTAGTTGAGTACGACTTCCCTATGAAAGCTTTTAAACTAATTGAGTTTGGCTTTCCAAATGGGTTCCTTCTACCTTAGTTGAGTCTGGATTCCTGATGTATGTATCTCATGAGATGGAAACCTTTTACCATAGTTGAGTCTGATTTTCTAGTACCAATCTCCTTATCCCATAAACTATGTGCCCACATTTGATTCAAGTATTGTATTAGATGGCTAATTTAGACAAGTCTAGACTTCCTCTTTCCTTTATGAAAATTTTGGACTTGAAATGTGTTTTTACTCTTATTGTTATAATGCTTTATGTTATGATATGCTAACTAGCATACATGGGGCCTTTTGGGGTTCTATGTGCCTTGTTACGTCTAAGGGGTACCCCTGGGTCATGACACATTATTTGTACGGTGTGCATGTCGATGTCTTTACCGACCACAAGTGTCTACAATATGTGTTTAATAAGAAGGATCTGAATCTTCGCCAAGGAAGGTGGCTTGAGTTATTGAAAGATTATGATATGAGTGTTCTCTATCACCCCGGTAAGTCAAATGTAGTAGTTGATGCTCTTAAATGACTATCAATGGGTAGTGTAGTCCATATAGAAGTAGACAAGAAGGAATTGGTATGATATGTATATAGGTCGGCCCGATTGGGTGTACAACTAGTAGATTCCACCAAGGGTGGTGTTATGGTGCATAATGGGCCAGAATCATCTTTTATGACAGATGTCAACGTCACGCAAGGTCTTCATCCAATTTTGGTAGAATTGAAAGAAGTGGTACTTAGAAAGTCTATTGAGGCTTTCTTCCAAGGGGGGATGGTGTACTTAGATATCAACGTTGTTTGTCTGTTCCGAATGTTGATGACTTAAAAGAACAGATCTTGACAGACGCCCATAGTCCTCGGTATTCCATTCACCCGGGAACCACAAGATGTAATGTGATTTGCGGGAGGTCTATTGGTTCGATGGAAGGATATTGCGGGATTTGTGGCTAAGTGTCCAAATTGCCAACAAGTGATTGTTGAGCATCACAAACCGGGATGTTTATCCCAAGACATAAGTATTCCTACTTATAAGTGGAAATATTTGAATATGGAGTTCATAGTTTGGTTGCCTCACATTCGGCGACAATATGATTTGATTTTGGTAATAGTATATCGAATGATGAAATCAAGCCATTTCATTCCCTTCAAAGTTTCTTATTCAGCGGAAGACTATGCAAAGTTGTATTTGAGGGAAATTGTAAGGTTCCATGGAGTACCGTTGTCCATTATCTCCAATAGAGGTAATCAATTTACTTTCCTATTTTGGAAATCTTTCCAAAAGGGTCTTGGAACTAAAGTTAAGCTTAGCACGGCTTTTCATCCAAAAATTGATGGGCAACCGAAGCGAACTATCAAAACTTTGGAAGATATGTGGATAGCATGTGTCATCAATTTCAAGGGAAATTGGGATCATCATTTTCCATTGATTGAGTTTGCTTATAATAATAGCTACCACTTTAGTATTTGTATGGCTCCATTTGAGGCTCTCTATGGTAGGAGGTATAGATCTCATATAGGTTAGTATGAGGTGGGTGAAGTTGCCTTAATAGGACCCGATTTAGTTCATGAGGCTTTTGAGAAAGTCTGACTTATTAAAGAGAGGTTAAAAACAAACCCAAAGTAGACAAATGTCATATGCCGATGTTAAAAGAAGAGATCTTGAATTTGATGTTCATGATTGGGTTTACTTGAAAATCTTCCCCATGAAGGGTGTAATGAGGTTTGGTAAGAAAGGGAAGCTTAGTCCCCGTTTTGTAGGCCCATATGAGATCTTGAAACGTGTTGGTAAGGTTGCTTATGAACTTGATTTGCCTAATGAGTTGGCATCGGTGCACCAAGTTTTCCATGTCTCTATGTTGAAAAACTGTGTTGGAGATCCGACATCCATAGTTCCCTTAGAGGGTTTGGGAGTTGATGACAATCTTTCTGATGAGGAAGTTCCGGTAGAGATCTTAAACCGGCAAGTTAAGAAGTTGCTTCCGTGAAAGTGTTATGTAGGAATCAATTAGTTTAGGGGGCTATGGGAGGCCGAGGCAGATACGATGTCCCGATATCCTCATTTGTTTCCTTCTACTCCTCCCCTAGCTTGAGGTAATTAATTCCTCATGGTTTGCTCTGTGTTTGAATTCATGTGTGTTTTAGATATTCCCATGATTCCCTTATGTTATGCATGTTCATGAAAACTTGTGTTTTAAAAGAAAATGAGTTTATGTGATTGATTTTCCTCATGTCGTCATGCATTGAGTATGAGTCGGCTAGACTTTATGAGATGAATTGATGAACATGCCATAGGTTGGAGTTGAGATTTTCTCCTTGGGTATATATTTTGAGTACAGATTGCATATAGGCTCCATGAGATTGTGTTGAGCATGATTTTAGCTTGGAGATGGTAATTCCTCTTTGGACATGATTAGTTTTGAAATTTTATGCATATTGGGTTGCTAGATGTAGTTCCTACCTTCCATATGATGCATTGAGTATTGATTAACGCTCAACTACACCTCATCCAATTCTAGGTGTAAATGATTGTTAATCAGTATAAAACCCAACGAAGAGTTGGGGTTAAACCCATGGAGAGGGGTACGTCTAAAATTCAGCTATGAAGTAAAAACGTGATCTAATCAGTTATAGGAACAAAAATTATTGAAAGCATACAAATCTATCTAAAGGGATGACAACGAATGTCACATGGGGCGTTTGGATTTGTAATGAATAGCTGAAACAACAATGAAAACAAGGGAAAACAACAATATAGAGAGGAATTCTCAGGATATGATCGTTTATAAGCTAATTCTACTAAATAGGTAATAGAAATCTAACAATGAGTTGCTGAAAAACCGTGGGTAGGCTGGACTTTAAGTGCAATAGTTTTCTCTCAAACAACTATTACAACTCAATTGATTTATTTCAAACATCAATAAGCTTAACAAGATAACTAGATGACAACCTTAATACATCAACTCTCTCGAGCTAGATGGGTAAGATTGGATTCAAGATTCACTCTTTCGAGATTAACCCATATTGACCCAATACCCACAAATGATTAATCAAGAGTTTTGGCTCCAAAACCTCTTTCTCAAGCAAGCTAAGAACTCAAAATTAGAATTGCATTTGCAACTACAATTCATAAATTTAAACTCAGATGATGATTAAACCCACATTAAAACAATAATTTCATCATAAAACAACAATACCGATATGATAATTAGACAAATAAACACATGATCACACCCCAAGAAGTTGGGGTTTTAGCTGCACATCATAAAAACAGAGAAACAGTTACCAAATGCATTAGCCAAGATCTGGGTAAGAGTCTCCAAGCCTCTACAATGCTTTCCAAGAATGAAATTTAAAGACCCACTTTCGATTCCTCAAAAATTCTACAATTAGAATTCAAAAACATAAGAGAAAACTCTAAGTCTAGAATGGTAACTATAATATATGGGAGAGAACTCTCCAAAATTACATTTAAAATCCAATTTATAGTTGCCCAAAATTTGGCCTGAAAAGCCATTAGGCGAGGTAAGTCGGGCTCGCCGAGTGGTTCAGTGATCCGCCCTTTACTCTCTTCCATCGCCATTTTGAAATTATTCTCAGTATCCTCAAGTCCTATAACTTTGAGCGATCCATTTTGTCATCACGGAACCGATCAAAGATTCACCGACTACCCATTTTTTTCACCGACTTGGTTGCTTCCATCAGGGCTGGCACGCTGGAACTTTAGGTGATCTGAAGAACCACTCGGCAGTTTGTCGAGTGGTCTTGGCGATCACCAAGATTGCTCTTCTCCACTCCTTCAGCTTGTTTAGTTTCTTTTTTCCTGTTAGTGTCCTTTGCTTTGCTCCTTAGTCCATATATTTGAAAATCATGGCTTTAACATCAGTTTATAGAATAATTTAGGCATTTGAGGACACTAAAACTATCAAAACAAGCCCTAAATGAGTCCAAATCTCGGACTCATCAACACCTCCAACTAAAACTTTTCCTCGTCCTCAAGTAAAACTCAAGATGAGCAGTTCAATAAGGATGTCTACAAATAATGCTTGCATAAGACTGTAACACCTCAGAAATCTAATGAACTAAGTTAGAGCCTAACATGTAAACTAGTAGGCTAAATAGGGTTAACATGAAAATAAGAGTCGTCAAATAACCTCCCCTACTTATTACTAAGGTTTTAGGACCTAAACGTCAAAGGCATGACCCCCTCAAGGACCCCCCAAGGGACCGTAAGGCTGGCCAAAAAGTTGTCAAAAACAACATGACTCAAGAAATGGGCACCCACTCCCCGTGGGTGGACTCACTTCCCGTAGGTGGGGGTCTTGAGTTGAGGCTAGACCTCCCCCAATCCTCCAAGTCTCTAATGGAGACTACAACCATGCAGTACGGCCTGTAGATTCACTCACGCCTCGTGGGTGGGGCTCGTGAGTGGGCGGCTTGAGTTTGCCAAAAGGAGAGGTTGCAGACCCAAACAACGGACCTGTAGGATGGGGCATGAACATACCTATGGTCCGTGGGTGGTAGGCGTAGGTACCCCCTACAAAAGCTGCTCAATCTCTGCCAAGGCTTAGTCAAGCCATTAATTCCAAAACTTATTATATTAGTGTGGGGTCATTTTAATTAATTAATTTAGACATATATAAGTAGTTATTAACTATTAAACACCTCTTTAACTGATAGGAGTCAAACTAAAAACCAACTCCCCTCTCCAATATTTCTTCTCCAATTTCGTGTGGAAATATTCCTAAGGTATAGAGGCTTTTCATCTATGGGTAGTTAGGTTCCACCCGTAGAGCCCTTTCAAACTTGGTTTTTAAGATTCCAATTCCCCCAAAAACCTAAGGTTTCAATCTATGTCATGGGTCTTCTTCCAAAACGTTTTCAATTGTTTAATTATGTTTTATTATGGTTGATTATGATGAATTACAATTGGATTAATGGAGTATTGTGGATTTATGATGAAATTCCCCATGGACCCATGACTTCCCCCATATGGTTAAGTTATGAATTGTTGATGTAGGTTGATTGATATTGGAAGTATGTCTATCTATTATGTTTATGTTTATTGACTTATTGAATCATAAAATCCCCCTTACCTTGTCGTAATTATGGATGCTTGGGTTGATCTTGATTCATAGCCTTGAAGGGCAAATTTTTAGGGTTTGTACATGATGATGAGGATTGTATATGAACTCATGATTCACTTAGATAGTGATGAACATGTGGCTATTGTGTAATTGGTTGTTGTTGCAAGATCCTCCTCCCACATACCCTTACACATGACTATGAACGAAAGGTCTATGATTATGATATTTTTGTTGTGTTAGCTGAAAGGTTATTCTCATGAAATACTATGAACATGATGTGAAAGGTTTACTCACGTATTAGTGATTCTAAGGTTGAAAGGACATTCTCACCTAATGAATCCATGAGCTACCATGATACTATGTTGGTTTGAGTGCTAGGCATTCTTCCATAAAAATGAATCTAAAGTAAAGACTCAACATGAATACTAAAGGGAATTAAGCTTAGCACTGAGAGGATATGAATATGTGATGGGAGCTTTTACGTCAGTTGGTTCGGCTTCCCAAGACATGTATCTAATGAGATGGAAACCTTTTACCTTAGTTAGTCCAATTTTCTATTCACAATCTCCTTATCCCATAACTATGTACCCACATAGGTCTTTAGCTAGTGGATCCACCTAAATGCTAAACATGTTAGTTCTACCTTAGGCAAGTAGGACACCTCTTTTCAGTGTGGGGTATGACACCGGATTCCATGTAGCTCATGTGATCTATGTCGATTAAGGCTATAATTCCCTACATGATAAGAACATGATCCGTGACATGACAAGAACAAGAATATGAATTATGAACAAGAACATGAGTTATGTACTATGATTACTTAAGAGGTTTTACTTAGTATGAATGGGGGTACGGGACTTCACTCATGCATTGCACAAGTGAGCTTAGAGAGTGATTGTGGTATGTGCTTTTATGACATGATGCTTTATGAGTTAATGCATGTTTTCCATGAATATGAGCTATGAACATGAACTGTACTTATGACTTCTTAATGAGCTTTGCTTAGTATGAGTGGGGGTATGGGACTTCACTTGTAGGTTGCACAAGTAGACTTATAAATGGGCTAAAGTATGGTTTTCTTATGCTATAAAGATATGTGAATCCATGTATGCATGATATGAGTTGTTGCCATGAATGATTTTACTTATTATAAGATATGAGCATGAATGACTCCTTATCTATGAGTGTTGGCTATGGATGAGGTCAAGGTAATATATGCATGATTATGGTAGCGTAGGGTTGCTTATGAAATGGTTTGACTATGTAATTACTCTATATGTGCATGATGTCTTTTAAACTTGATAAAGGCATGATTTAAACTAAATGTCCCCTTTGTGCATGTTTTAAGGATTTTCTATGCATGGCTTTCATACTTAGTACATTATTTGTGCTAACCCATATTTTCTACATTTTCTTATAAGTGTAGGTTCTGGTTGTTGAGATACACTTCTCCTTTCAAATAAACTTTGGGTTGACTATTCTGCAAGTTTGGTGAGTCCTCATGGTTCGAGGACAAGGCTTATTTATTTCTAGTTTCCTTTTGTACTTTCCATTTTCAAGACTATGATGTAAAGGGCTATGTCCCTAAGATTGTATTCGATTGTATTAGATGGTTCTTTGAGACAAGGTCTAGACTCTTATTTTACTTTTATGAAAAAGACTTCTATTGTAAAAATTTTAAATTCCGCATCATTTGTATGTACTTATGTTCATGATTATGCTAAGGGCTTTTATGAGACCCCGTCGGGGTCAAGTACGCCGTGTTACATCTAGGGGGTACCCCTGGGTCGAAACAAAGACTCAACATGAATGCATATAACAAGGTTCAAATTATTCATACAATGATCAATTGTGCACTCCAAGATTCAAATTGTGACTCACCGTTATCAAAGATATTAGACTATCAATGTATGGCTTAGTTTTCACCCTCGCACCAATTGATATTAGACTATTAGATAGTATCACACTAAATCTATGTTGATAATTCTTTTCTTATTAACTACCTCCTTGGTTCGGCAAGTAGCAATAAGGTGAGTTCTAACCTTTCCAACCCTAAAAAGACCTTTAAATGAAAGAATTATCTATGCATGCAATAACACTATTCAAGAATTACTTAGTTACTATTCATACTTTGTTAATCGCTCATGGTTCCCACAACCCTAGTTGTGGATTTAGTTATCCATAGTAGCAAGAACACAATTAATATTTTTAGATGAAAAAATCATGAACTTACGTAATGAGAAGAATAAACCTAGAATCTCAACTTGAATTTCAAAGTCAAAATCTTCAAAACGAACTTAGGAAATCAAGAATTGCTAAAATTGCAAGTTAATCTCCAAAGCCCAAAACTAGAACAAAAGTAATAAGGTCTAACCCCCAAAAATGAGGTTTACATGCCCTATATATACAAAAACAATTTCGAACGAAACAAGGAAATAAATTTTCTGGACGCGGTTGTAGTTGACAACACTGACCTACGGTTCGTAGGTCCCTTTCGTGGTTTGGGACTTAAGCAATTTTCCAACTCCAAAAATCTGCACTCTCAGCCACAATAAACGGACTAGCAGGACTGACCGTGATTCAATGCACGGTGTGTGGATTCTCCTCCGTGGTTTCATACTTAGATTTTTGAAATCAGGTACTAGAACACCCTTCTCTAAATGGTTTGACGCACTTGTGGGACGGCCCGTAGGTCGATCTACGATCCGTAGTTTGAGTTCGTGGTTCCACACTTGGTTAAGAAATCCTTGATTTCTTCTTCATGCTTTGCTTGTCCATCTACCATCACTATCTATGGAATGTGACTGGACCTACGGTCCATCAGTCACTTCCGTAGATGCCCTTTTCTGCACAATTCTTCAATTGTGTCTAATACTTCCATATTCAAACTTATTTCCTGCAAACATGATAAAAACACATTAACACCAATACAAAATGGCCCTAGACACACACAACTCTTAAGTAAAATGTATTAAAAATACCGTAAACTCACGATATATCAACACCCTCAACTTAAATTCGTTGTTTGTCCTCAAGCGACACACTAAGACTCTAAACGACACTAGTATAGAAGCAAGCAATTCAAGCACAAGCAATCACATGGCTCTCTATCCCGACTCTCTTTTTGAGTATATATCATTTCTCTTAGACTCAAGAAGCTAAGTCATGTGGATCAAAATATGACAAAGATCGACCAATCAACACACAACATACATTGTTTTGCTCTCACCAAGTTACCAACTTTCCGACTTTCCGACAATGTAACAAGTGCCCTTACTTCAAACGAAATCCTTTTTCACACAATGAATATGATTGTGAGTACAAGGATTCATTCAACACTCACGCTGAGAAGTAATTTCAAGTATAGTTAGTGCTCAATACAATAGGCTTGCCCTTTTTTTCACTGCTTAGACTCTCCAAACTAGTTATTAGGATCACTATAGGACTTTTCTTAGCTTGTAACGTAGGCTCGGAGTTAGGTGTGGTACATTTAGGTACTTTTAGTGACTTTCTTCCCTCCTTGACATTACATTGGCCATTTACCTCTTCCTTGACCTATTTTTGGCAACTTTTCATCTCAATTTCTTTCCCTTCACTCTTTTCAACCAAGGATGCGACTTTTGACTTTTTGACTCTTATTTCTCATTTTCTTCTTTTTCTTTTACTTTCTTTTCTTTTATATCTTTTCACAGTTTTCTTTTGCTTCTTTTGCACAAAGTCACTTCCTCTTTCATACTCTTTCCTCTTTTCATACCTTTTTTTTTATTTGGTTTCCTTTTTCATAGCCACCCTCAACTTATGCATTTTGCATTAGTTGAGATGCACAATGTCCGATTTCAGACCAGGGCCAAGATCAAGGTAAATTTGGGTTTATCAAGCCTCAACTTAGGCTTTTGGCCTATGTCAAGGTGCACATGTCTAAGGAGGGACCGGAACAAAGACAATGCTTTTAAGGGAAGGTGAGTTAGGTGAATCAAAAGATTTGGTCAATTTTAGGCTCAAATAATTGGATCAAAAGGGAATAATTCTATCATTGGGTAAGATCATTTTAGGTTTAAGTGGACTAATTTGAAAAATGGCCTATGATCAATTCCTAACTTCTAGCCTAGATTATCCTAGTAGGACCAACGTGGCAAGTTCTAGATTGGCACAAAACTGTCTAAACAATCAACCATTCTCACACACTCTTAACACATAGTTTCATTATCAGATTATCAAATTACCCAGTTGAAGTTTTTAGCTTAAGTCATGAGATCGAGTTGGTTTTTTATTATCATGTCATACTCAGAGCCATCACATTCAACTCATTCTAGCCTACAAATTATAGCACATATCACAAATTTTGGACATGTATTATTTTTTTCATTTATTATTATGTCATCATGCTTCATTATTTCTCATGCTTCTACACATACATTCCTAACACATGTTAGTTCAACAGATATTAAAATAGTCTCTTGAGGAAAAAGAACACACGCAAGAAAACCCCAGGAGAGGATTATCAATTGGGTTACTTAGACTTCACCCTATCACTCACAATTTGTTTACCCCACCCCCAACAAAATGGAGTGCAACTGTTCCCAATGCACAAAAAGTAAAGAGTAAAGGATTAGGTGAAGCAAACCTGTGGCGCATAGCGCCGAAGACTCAACACTAAGCGGGTGGGTCCAGTTTCTTGGAGCCCACTAGAACAACACTTGGGTCACCCTCAGTAGTGCCGACATCATCTATCACAGTACCCTGAGTAGTGCTATCAATTACTTTAACCGCACCATCAGTGGTGCTCACATCATCTCGCACAGTGGCCTCAGTGGTGGCCCTAGAACTCGAGGCCCCAAGAGCACTCTCACGAACCCTTTACACACGCAACTCCTCGTCCACCATAGATGCTCTCGTAGCATACGTATTCTATTGGCGCTCCCTCTTCTTTGTTCTTGCATCCTCATTGGCCTCAGAAGTGTGGCTAGAGTGGTGCCTCTTCCCAGGAGCATGAGTGGGCTCGAGTTTTGCAATGTCATCTCTGAATAAAGCATTAAGCATTGTATCATCCGCCAATGCAGTAGGTACAAACTCTAGATCATCTGTGGATGGGCCAATGATGGCATCAACGTTGTTCTGGAGATTGTCTAAGTCGGTCCGAAAAGAAAAAAGATATGTGGGTTGCTCTCTCGAGGACTCTTAACTTGAAGGCATCCAGGCGTTTATGAATGTCCTGGACCTTCTGGTCTATCATGGTCTCTATCCTCCACTTTATCTTCCCCCTCGGACTCTGTAATAGACTGTTGCCTTCATGGCTTCACATGATGAAACATCGCGGCCATCTGCACCTCCAATTTTTGAACAAGTGCAAGGGGTACGATAGAAGATCCCAATGAAGTGGTGGCTCTGGATGAGCTAGGGTTCCGACTGGCAGCCTGAGGTGGGGAGCCCGGGGCATCATCAGTGTAGGGTGGAGGGGCAGGGTAATCACCCTGCATCTGCTCCACATAAACTACTAAATCAGCTCCTAATGGCGGCACCTCAATCTGTGGGACACATTGTGGGGCAGCTACATTGGTCGCATCCTGAATAAGGCCGATGTGAAAGGTCCCGAACGCCTCTATTAATTTGTTACAATGACAGATAGGCACCCCAGCATCCCTACATCACTAAAAGATCATACACGGAAAGGGTAGAGTAGTGGTAGTCATGAACACCCTCTCATGGATCTCTGCCAATAGAATGCAAACAAAGTGGATTTCAAACCCAGCTACCAAAGTCGCAACCGTCACCGCTCTATCCCAAGTGAGTGCATTATCGGCCGTAGTGGGCGATACCTTGTTGCGCACCAAAACCCAGAAGAACTTGGCCACCAAATTTAGGATGGCTTTACGAATACCCAAGCATGGTGTGCTGACCCATTCTTCACACTCTCCATCCATAGCTATGTGCCTAGCCAGCCAAAGTTGTAAAGCCACCCTCTACTCTGCTTTCCGTTGGAATACTCCACTCCTCACGATGTCCTACCGATAGTCAAATTTGCCAGTGTTAAGTGCCCAAGTGTTGCCCAGACCATAGAGGAATCGGTTGATAGTAACATGCGATATGTCTACCTGAAAATCCTGGACCATAGTGGAAGTGAGTGGGGTCTAGGCTGTGGGCTTGGCTTGTTTGTGGATAGACCCTTGAACTGTGGCAGCATAGGAAGCATAAAATTCCCTCACAATCTCCTCGCTGTAAGTCCAGGGCTACGAGTCATTCAATCGCATTTATGTTTCTTGAAGAGCCAGTGAATTTCGGGTATAGTGTGTAAACTCCTCGTGAGAACCCTGCGCTCCTCTGTGATAAGCCGAGCCATTTTCTCTTTGTCCTTCAACATCTTGGCATCCCTGTAGATTTGATATTGACCCTCAATGCACTATCTATTTGGCACCTCAGCAACTGGAGCAGGGTCGAAGTTAGGTTGAACTGGGATATTCCCTGAACTAGTTGCCTCATCAAACGAGGCAGCCCTATCATGTGAGCTGGAGCTGGTGGCGGAGCCAGAAACAGGGCCAGCCTCAGAGCCGGAAGCAGAACCAGCTTTAGAGACAGAAGCAAAACCAGCCGCTGACCCAATCAATGTGTTCTCCATATCAGATTGGGAGACAGTGACTATGTCGGTGACCACCTGCCGAAATTGATTTCGGGTAGTAAGAGGTGCAGTAGGGGATGTCCTCCTAGTAGGTGGGACATAAGCGGGATCCCTCTTCTTATCAGTATGTTCATTGATTAGCTGAAAAGACGGCGCCACAGACTTGGATTTGCTCTTTGGTGCCCAAGTTGATGCTTTCTTAGGAGCCATGGTACCTGTGGAGACATAGTTAGTACAAAAATAGACCAAATACACGCTTGAAAAAATTTTAGAGCATAGAATGAACAAAAAGAAGAACTGAAAAAAAAATTGGGCAGTGACTGAACTCATGACCCACGATGGGTTCCTACGGTCCGTGGATGGATCCACAGTCCATAGGTCCCCTCCGTAGACCAGAGTACCCAAAAGAGGGCTCTCTGATGTGAACCACGGGCGTGCAGAACTGTCTATAGATTGAACTACGGACCGTAGTCCACTTCCGCGGTTCAACACTTAGCAATTTTTTGTGGTGTGAAGGCCCACAGACCTGATCTACGGTCTGTAGATTGACCTACGGTCCATAGACGGGGTCTCATCAGTCAAGTATTTGCAAGGTATCAGACATGCTTAAATTCAAAACCTTTTTTTTACAATTTCAATCATTCATCCTAAGTGTAATCATGTATTTCAACACAATTTATAAAAGTTTGTCATCCCTAGGGTTCTGATTACTCATTTTTCAACATGTATTGAATACAAAGTTAGGAACCCTAAGTCGAAACTTTCATTAAGACCAAATTTTCACCAAGTTGTTTAACTACTATGACTACACAATCACTATCTATCGTCCCATGGGTGTTTCTAACATACAATTCATGCGGGACACCTAAAATTTCACACCCAAGGTCAAGATCCACTTCATTACTTCCTATAACAACAATGAATCGAAATTCAAAGTGAAGGGGAAGTCAATTACCTTACAAGTAAAGGAAGTGGGTGATGGTGTGATGACTTTGAACTTCCAACAACTTCTTACTAGCCTTCCAACGAACCCGGACACCGGAACCTCTTGGAAACGGGGGAATGAAGGAATTTTGGGAGAAAGAAGAAAGAATTGACAATATGGGGTAATGAAGGTGGGCTGATTAATGGGATATGATGGTAATATGGAGGGTTTTGGGAGTGGAGATGTTACAGAAATGGTTTGGGTGAATTTTGGTAATGGGGGGAATGTTTATACAATGGGGGGTTTTTATTTGAAAAAGGTCCAGGTCGGGTCAAGCAGAACTAGGGTTTGGACCCACGAGACCCCATCTACGGTCTGTAGTTTGACCTACGGACCGTCGATGGTCTCCATAGACCTCTGCACCAGAAATTTTCTGCAGATTTTGCTTTGCGTCCCTGCACATGAAGCAACCATTAGGCCTTTCTTTTTACATTTTCTAGACACTTTTTAGACACGGACCCTATGCTATATCTAGAAAATACTAAAACAAAAATAAAGCACCTATCTAAAGGAATACAGAAAAATAAATAAAAAAAGAAAACTACGAAATCGAAAAGAAAAACCTACAGTTAGCAAGATTGTATATCTTGGGTTGCTTCCCAAGCAGAGCTTGATTTAACGTCGTGGCACAACGCAGGCCTCTTGATTACTCAGACTTCATCAAGATAATAGGCCTCAATAACTTATTGGACACTTTTTGTGTTTCCTCGATAGATCTTAATCCATTGCCCGTTTATCGTGAACCTTGTTCCCTCACTGTTTTCAAGCTCCACCGCTCCATGTGGGAGCACTTGCGTGACTAAGAATGGCCCGATCCACTTGGATTTGAGCTTGCCCGGAAATAAGCGCAACATAGAGTTGAATAGAAGCACAAGATCACCCACAACAAATTCTCTCTTTTCAATCCTTTGATCATGATGCTTCTTTATCTTCTCATTGTACAAGGTTGAACTTTCATAAGCTCTTAGGTGAAACTCATCAAGCACATTCAGGTCACTCATTCTCTTATTCGATGCGGCGCCCCAATCCAAATTTAGCTTCTTTAGCGCCCACATTGCCTTATGTTCTAACTCTACCGGCAAATGGCAAGACTTCCCGTATACAAGTTGGTAGGGAGATATACCTATGGGAGTCTTGAATGCGGTGTGATAGGCCCATAGAGCATCATCAAGCTTCCTTGACCAATCTGTTCTATTAGCACTCAGTCTTTGGCAAAATCTACTTGATCTCTCTGTTGGGCACTTCAACTTGCCCACTAGACTACGGATGGTAAGGAGTGGCTACATTGTAGAGGACGCCATATTTCTTAAGTAATGCCTTGAACAACTTATTTCAAAAGTGGGAACCTCCATCACTGATAATCGGAATGCGGTGACACTTTTACCTTCATTGTTGGGAAGCACAATTGCTTCCACCCATTTCGACACATAATCAACCGCCACGAGAATATACTTCATCCCATGTGAACTCACAAATGGACCCATAAAATCAATGCGCCATACATCAAAAAACTCTATCACCAATATAGGATTCATAGGGAGCTCTTGCCTCTTTGAAATTCCTCCTTCTCTTTGGAAATGGTGACAAGAATTGGCGAAATCATGAGCATCTTGGTGGATGGTAGGCTAGTAATACCCACACTGCAAAATTTTATGCGTAGTCCGAATACCACTATGATGCCCACCAACAGGCGATGCATGGTACGCCTGTAGTATACTCAACATCTCGACCTCGGGCTCATAGCGACGAATAATCCCATCAGCACAACTACGATACAAGGTTCATCCCAAAAGAACTTTTTCACATCATGCATAAACTTTTTCCTTTGGTGGAAAGACAAATCTGATGGCACCATATCACTCGCCAAATAGTTAGCAAAGTCTGCGAACCAAGGAATCAGATCATGAGAAGCAGCCAATACCTGTTCATCTGGAAAAGCATCATTAATCTTTGCCCTATCACCAAGCTTAAGTGTAGCTTCTTCTTCCAATCTGGCCAAGTGATCGACAATCTGATTTTTTGTCCCCTTTCTATCCTTTACTACAAAATCAAACTCTTGCAACAACAACACCCATCTAATCAACCTCGGTTTTGCATACTTCTTCGCCATCAAATACCTCAATGCAGAATGGTCACTATGCACAATAACCTTAGTACCAAGCAAGTAGGATCGAAATTTCTCGAATGCGAAAACCACTGCAAGAAGCTCTTGTTCAGTCACTGTTTATTTCTTTTGAGCCACATTTAGAGCTTTTGTAGCATAGTAAATAGGATGAAAAATCTGCCCTCGCCTCTGTCCCAATACCACACCAAGTGCCACTCCACTCGCATAACACATTATCTCAAACGGTTGTCCCCAATCCAGTGAAATAATGATAGGTGCAGTAACTAACTTCTCCTTCAACTCTCCAAACGCTGTTATGCAAGCATCATCAAAATCAAACTTATACTCCTTTTCGAGCAGTTTGCACAATGGATGTGAGAAATCCTTGATGAACCTCCTGTAGAAACCTGCATGCACAAGAAAACTTCTAACACCTTTAATAGAGATAGGTGGTGGAAGCTTTTCTATTACCTCAACTTTCGCTTTATCAACCTCAATACCTTTCTCAGAAATTCGATGACGCAGAACTATCCCTTCTTTCACCATGAAGTGGCATTTCTCCAAATTGAGTACAAGACTGCACTCTTAACACCGTTTAAGCACCTCGGCCAAAATGTCCAGACAACGATCAAAAGAGTCACCTACCACAGCGAAATCATCCATAAATACCTCAATAGTGTCCTCCACCATATCAGAAAATATCGACATCATGCTATGCTGGAAGGTCACTGGAGCATTACACAACCCAAATGGCATCCGTTTAAAGGCGAAAGTCCCATAAGGGCAAGTGAAAGTGGTCTTCTCTTGCTCTTCTGGAGCTATAGAAATCTGATTGTAGCCCGAATAACCATCAAGGAAACAATACCAACCCTTACCCGTAAGTCGGTCTAACATCTGATCCATGAACGACATAGGAAAGTGATATTTTTCTATCCAAGCATTTAATTTCCGTTAGTCCATGCAGACTCTACATCCAGTCACGGGCCACATTGACACAAACTCGTTTCTCTCATTCAGTACCACAGTAAACCACATTTGTTTGGCACATACTAAAGAGGACACACCCAACTACTATCTGCAATAGGATAAAAAACTCCAACATCCAACCACTTGATGATCACCTTCTTAATTTCCTCTTCCATAAGCGGATTTAGTCTTCTCTGGTGCTCAATACTAACCTTCTCATTCGGCATGACTTGGATTTTATGAGAACAAAAACCAGGAGGATTCCCAATAATGTCCGCAATAGTCCACCTAATAGCTCGCTTGAACCTGTTCAACATAGAAACCAATGCCTCAACTTGTGCCACATTCAAATTTGCCGCAATGATGACTGGTAAAGTACCATGTTTCCTCAACAATACATACCTCAACTGTGATGGTAGAGCCTTAAGCTCCAATTTTGAAGCCTTTTCAACAGACGGTCTAGTAGGTGAAGAGTCACGATTCTTCATGTTTAACTCCAATCTCTTTGGTTTTGAACGAAATTCAAACCTATCAAGTTCGGCGACCAATTCATCATAGACTTCAATACCATCACCCTCAAAGTTCATCATTACCACTGCTAGTGCATCAACACCCAACCTCTCTTCAATAGGCACCTCAGAACCACTCTCTACAATATGTGTCACCATAAATACCGATTTGAGCTCACTACTATGCTTCATAGACCTAGAGATATTGTAAGTTGCCTCTTCATTGTTCAATCGAAACTTCATCTACCCTTTCTCCATATCAACCAAGGCGCACCTATTGGCTAGGAATGGTCTCCCAAGGATAATGGGAACCTCAAAGTCAACATCACGATCAAGTATCATAAAATAGTCCACCTTCACTAGTACATCTTGGAGAACACCATTGGTCTTCTTCACAGTTCTATCGGCTATAAGAAGTCGTATCGCAGTTGGTTTTGGATCCTGTAGAGCCAACTTCTTGTAAATAGGCAATGGCATCAGATTGATACTAGCACCCAAATCGCACAATGCCTTTGCAAAATGTAGTAACCCAATGGTACAAGGAATAGTGAAAGCACCAGGATCCTCCTTCTTTTGCACAAGGGAACTTGTAGCAATAGCACTACAGTGTTGCAACTTATCATCATCTTCAAAACTCACAACCTACTTTTAGTTACCAAGTCCTTTATAAACTTTGCATAGCCAGGCATTTTCTCCAAAACTTCTATCAACGGCACATTGATGGAAAGTTGCTTAACATACTAATAAACCTGCGGTATTTGCCTTCTTCATTCTTCTTCACTAAACTCTGTGGGAAAGGAGGTGGAGGTCTAGGCATGGGAAGAACTTTCTAGGTTATCTCCATTTCTTTCTCTGTCGCATTCTCGAACTCTCCATTTACCTCAATAACATCATCATTTTTACTAGCCTCAACTTCAACCCCAGACGGCATAGGTGGATCAATGGTGTGCTTAGCCCTCAAGTAGTGACTGACATACAATGCCCATTGTTCTTTGGATTTTGGATAGTATTGCTAGGAAGTGTGCTAGGTTGACCTTGGTTTACTATAGTAGACAACTGAGTCATTTGCTGCTCAATATGCTTGATTGACACTGCATGGGCATCAACTTTTTGACCAATACCAAACAAGTCATTTCGCATCTCATTCACATTCTCATCAGTCGAATCAAACCTCTTCATCATCTTCTGCATCATATCCTCAATACGTGACATATTACCTCAAACCTCCCTATTACCAGATTCCCGATTTTGAGGAGGAACATAAGGTCCAACCCGATCGCTTTTGTTGCCATAGTTGATCTAGTTGTAGTTGTTGTCGCGATTGTAGTTCGCATCCCGAACGTATTGACCCTCTTGGTTGTAGTTGCCATAGTTCCGACCTTGGTTTCCTTGACCTTGGCCCCAATATCCATATTGGAACCTTGGGCGTTGAGTCAGAAACCCCCGTTTAAACATTCACCGCATAAGTATCCTCTTCATAGTAACATTCCTCAACTGGTGGTGAATTTCTAGTCAAATAATTGACAGCATTTATCTTTTCAATACCTCCGCTTACATGCTTCAATACCATACCTAGTTTAGTCCTCATCTGAGCCATCTCCTCACGAATATCATTGGCAGATTGGTTAGTTGTAGCTTGGATTGCAAACGTGTTTCTCCCAGTATCTGAATTTCTAGTGCTCCATGCTTTATTGTTTCCAGAAATTTTCTCCAATTTCTCAGCGATTTGCTCAAAAGTGCACTCACCATATGAACCTCCGGCGATAGTATGAAACACCACCTTACAATTGTCATCCTGCCCTCTGTAGAAGTATTCCTTCAGAAATTCATCATCAATGCGGTGATTCTGGACACCTCTTATGAAAGCAGTGAATCTGTCCCAAGAACTACTCACAGACTCTCCAGGTAGTGCTACGAAGTTGTTTAGTTTATCTTTGTGGTTCAACTTCTTTGACACGGGAAAGTATCTTGCCAGGAACACCTTAGTTAATTTTTTCCCATGTGTAGATTAAGTTATAAGGAAGCTTAGTAAACCACATAGAATCATCGTCGTTCAATGATAGAAGGAATACATGCAAGCCAATGGCATCCATGTCCAAGTCCGGTCGACCCACACAACTCTTGCAAACACTTCTCAGCTTGGCTACTTGCACATGTGGATCCTCCGATGCCAAACCAGAGAACAAACCCCTCACCGTAAGCATCTGCATCGGATTACTAGTCACCATGAATGTATGCCCCGGAGGTAGAGGGGTTAGAACAAGAGGTCCTTCAGATTCAATGACGTTAAAGTCGACCCTATAGTTATCACGCAATCTTGGTCCTGGTGGAGCCTGTACCCTCAATGCATCTCCCAATAGATTCTCACCCTGAACCTGATTATTCTCATCACCAACCCTCGGAGGCTGCAACTCAACCCAATCACCTAGATCTCATCCGATAGGATTGACTGGGACTTCTTGGTTATTCATTCTTCATAAAGTTCTGTTCGATTCTAGATCATAGGGAGTAAGTGGTTCACCTTGGCTCCGTGTACTTGGCATACACTAGAGTAGGAACCTGAGAGAAACAAAAACAAAAGAAAAAGTAAAATTAGGAAATATTTGGCTAAAGTTCAATAATTTAGTTAAACTTAATCTAAAAGCCTAATTTCCCGTTAGCGGTGCCAAAATTTAATACACTCAAATTACACCTCCTTAAGGAAGTATAGGCGATCGTTATCAAGAAAAGAACCCAACTTTGAGGTTGGAGTCGATCCCACGAGGAATATGGTTTAGACTTAAACTTAACTTACAATTATATTCTCTTAGCCAACGTATTTCTAAAACAAGTAATTAAAGAGGGGGATTTGTGAAACAAATTCTGGAAATTACGTGAATAATTATTGAGCAAGATTCAAACTTCAGTTGTTATAAAGATGAGAGAGAAACTAGGGTGTATGTGTTCCCCATAAGCTCATAACGCGATAATCCTAGAAATAGTAATCCTTTCATAGTATATTACATGCAAAGTGATAAGTTAAGTATCTCTAATTCCTTGGTCTGGGAGCTAGAGAATTTCACCCCGTACCATGGTACGGCTCTATGTGTATAATTTACTAGCCCTTACCTTTACCTCATATTACACATCACATCAATGTATGGCTTAGTTTTCACCCTCGCAACAATTGACATTAGACTATTAGATAGTATCATACTAAATCTATGTTAATAATTTTTTTCTTACTAACTAGGTCCTTGGTTTGGCAAGTAGCAACAAGGCGATTTCAAGCGTTTCCAACTCTAAAAAGACTTCTAAACGAAAGAATTAACAATGCATGCAATAACACTACTCAAGAATTACTTTGTTAATCGCTACTGGTTCCCACAACCCTAGTTGTGCATTTAGTTACCCATAGTAGCAAGCACACAATTCATATTTTTAGATGAAGAAATCATAAACTTACATAATGAGAGTAATAAACCCAGAATCTTAACTTGAATTTCAAAGTCAAAATCTTCAAAACAAACTTAGAATATCAAGAATTGCTCAAACTGCAAGTTAATCTCCGAACCCAAAAACTAGAACAAAAGTAATAAGGTCTAACCCCCAAAAATGAGGTTTACATGCCCTGTATATATATAAACAAGTCCCAACTAAAAAGGAAATGAAATAAGGAAATAAAGTTTCTGGATGCGGTTGTAGTTGACGACACTAACCTATAGACCGTGGACTGACCTACGGTCCATAGGTCCCTTCCGTGGTTTGGGACTTAGGCAATTTTCCAATTCCAAAAATCAGCACTCTCAACCACAATCAACGGACCAGCAGGACAGACCGTGATTTAATCCACGGTCCATTGATCCTCCTCCGTGGTTTCATACTTAGACTTCTATGAATGGTTTGACGGACTTGCAGAATGGCCCGTAGGTCGACCTACGGTCCGTAGTTCCACACTTAGTCAAGAATTCCTTGATTTCTTCTTCATGCTTTGCCTGTCCATCTACGATCACCATCTACGAAACCTGACTAGACCTGCTGTCCGTGAGTTACTTTTGTAGATGCGCTTTTCTGCACAATTCTTCAGTTGTGTCTCATACTTCCACGTTAGAACTTATTTCCTACAAACATGATAAAAAAACATTAATACCAATACACACATAACTCTTAAGTGAAATGTGTTAAAAATATCATAAAATCATGGTTTACCAACCTCCGGTGACTCCACCACGGGCGCCTTTCCCTTTCCTTGTGCCTTTTCCTACCTATGTAGGGAGTTTGGATTCCTTTGCCTTGGATACAACTGCATCCTCATTTATAACGACTCCTCTTGCCCGCTTGTGGGGCGGCATGTCTCTTCTTGAAACTTTGGGTCTAGCCATTTTTGCAAACCACATAAAAAAATGTTACAAAAGTTTTATAAAAAATGTAGAAATTTAGTTGCGGAATGACTCACCGAACAGTTCGGCGAGTCACCGAGTCACCGAGTCACTTTGGCGAGCCAGATCGGGCTCTCCAAAAGTGCCAGCACAAAAATTTTGTCGAATCAAGATAGGCCGGCGATGTTTAGGGCCATTTAACCAATCGCCGACAAAAATCGGCGAGCTAGAAGTGGCTCGCCGAAAGTTACGGTGTATTTTAGGGATTAGGGGCATAGAAGGGCGATTAAGAGGTCCTTTCAGTCAGTCACCGAGTAAACTCGGCCAGCTCAGGTTTCTCACCAAAAGTTATAGAACAAAATCAACCAAAATTGGAAATGAAGGGCGATCTGAGGGGGACTTTCGCGAACCAATGAATTATTTAGCAAGCTCGACGTAGCTCGCCAAACGGCCCAACTTGCCAGTTTTCAACCCCATTTCTCAAAATCAAACCCGCAGCCCTTGAATTCAAAATTAAACACATACATCATTCAATTAACACTAGACCCATACTACCATTGCCCTCAGGGTACTCAGACTTTCCGCAATTTGGCTAAAATTAGCCATTTGATGACTTTTGCCTTTCAGAATGACGTCAAATGCTCCATCATTGGCCAAATTACTTCATTTAGCACAATTCAAGTTTACTTAGACTTCATCCCCACTATATCCATTACATATACACCGCAACGCAACAATTGAAACTCGATTTTACAAGCAAGAACATGGGAATCAATCACTTTAAAGCACTTCGGCACACATTCCAATTCATTACAGGCAAAACAACACTTATACACAATTATAACAATTACCCAATACACAACAACAACAAAATTACCTATTGCATTTGATTTCAACAACAAATTTCAAGTACGGGGTTCAGAAAAACGAATCTTTATGCAGAATTTTAATTTTGAATAGCTAGGCGGCAAAGTTCTACAATTCCAAACAAAGATTTGACACAAAAATCAGGTAAGAACAAGTAAATAACCAAAATCTAGAGTTGGCTGAGAGGGTACGAGAGTTAAAAATGAGAGAAGATGAAGGATTTTGAAAAATTTAAACCGTTTGGCCTTTAAAACTTTTCAATTCTAAGCACCTTCGGCGGAGTAAGTCATCCTCACTGAACCACTCGGCGATGCACCATGTGGTATTTTCATGCCGAGACTTACAGGACTCACATCAATTTTTGGGGTTCAAACGACGGACTAAGTCAGGTTAGCCGACCTGTTCGGCAAGTAACCATTTAAGCATTTAGCCAGCCAAGTTTTAGAGAGTTCCCCTTCAAGCTTGGTGGTTCCAACGGCTGTCAAAGTAGGAATCGCCGACCTGTTCAGCGTGCCGCCGATAGGACTTTGGCTTGCCAAACTACCCATTTTCCAATACTCTTCACTTTTAAGCCTGTACAATCAACAACAATTATTCAAAATTAAAAACAAAAGCATTAAATACTTGGATTGCCTCCCAAGAAGCACCTTAGTTAACGTCGTGGCACGATGAGGATACCAAATCAAGATTCATTTTTGGGGTTTGCCATTGTGTCACTAGGAAACCCCCATTGTTGTCTTGGATTCAAATGAGAAGAAATTTGACCCATTTGGGTCTCCAGCTGCTTAATAGAGACTGACTGAGAGGTTACTGTCTGATTGAGAATTGAGACATCCTTTTTCATCTCTTTTAACAATTTTTCTGACACTTCAACTTTGTTGAGAATGCATGAGAGAATATCTTTTGTATGACCACTTTCAGATTCCTTGGGCATTTGACGCTCATGGGAGGGATATACCTATCCTTGTCACCCTCTCATTCCTTTCAAGTAGTGTTACAATCACGCCATTATTTGTTTCGGTCTCTCCATTCCTCATCTCTATTCCAACCCAAATTTCTACCGGGCCTTGGATAGTTTGCACGATAACCTCCTCCTTGATTGGCTAGGAAGTTCACTTCCTCACTGTACAACGCCTTAAATTGTGCTTTATCGGGGTTTACTCCACAAACAACCACAACATTAACATTCTTTGTACCAACACCCATGACATTTTTAGCAAATATATCTAGTTAGGTCATCATTTTGGCAATGCTTTGGTTTCTCTATTGACCTGTTTCTATCTGCTCTTTTGTCACTCTAAATGTGAGAGGAGACACTTAATCTTCACGAGTATATCATGTTTTATTTATCTTGGTCATGCAATCAAAGATTTGAGAAGCTACTTCATAGGGTTGTTGCATTATAGCATCGGGAACAAGTTGATCAACAACTCATTTGTTCACTGAGTCGAGACTCCTGTAGAAGTATTGCAGCAGCACATCATTTGGAAGTCCATGAGTTGGGCACCGCAACACTAGCTTCTTAAACCTCAGCCACGTCTCAGGGATTGGCTCACCTACCAAGCATTTGAAACCGTGGATGCCATCTCTGAGTGTCATCATCTTCAATAGGTTGAAGAATCTCACTTGGAATGTTGTGGTCAGCTCATCCCAAGAGATGATGGAGTCCCTCGATAACTCAAACAACCATTTGGTAGCTTCACCCATCAAAGAGAAAGGGAACAACCTAAGACGGACTGATTCTTGTGATATTTTTTTAAATGAGAATTGACCACAAACGTCCACAAAGTTCCTAATATGCTCATAGGGATCCTCATAAGCCAGCCCCCCAAATAATCCTTTCAATTGTAGGAATTGAAGGATTGTTCTAATGATGTGAAAAACAACATTTCCTTGAACTGGAGGTAGAAGACTGGCACCAACACCACCCAATTGAATTGGGTCATTAACATCATTAAGGATTCCAATATCGTCTTGGTGGCCTACTTGGCTACCATTACTCCCGTTTACACTCATCTCTTCCTCTATTAAAGACTAACAATACAATACAAAACCAAAGTAAGTCGATTCAACTACAGCTAAAAAGATCACAATTCAACTTCAATAAAATAATTTCAAACAACACCACTCCTCGACAGTGACGACATTTTTCATTAACGCTCAACTAAACCTCATCTAATTCTAGGTGTAAATGGTCATTAATTAGTATTAAACCCAACGAAGAGTTGGGGTTGAACCCACAGAGAGCTGAATGTGTCTAAAATTCAATTATGAAGTAAAAACTTGATCTAGTCAGTCATAGAAACAAAAACTATCGAAAGCATACAAATAGATATAAAGGGATGACAACGAATGTCAATGTAACACCCTAACTTTTCAAAACGTCTAAATTAACTCTTATCTTCGTGGAAAGACAAAGAGAGTGAGTAATAAATTAAAAATTATGTGGTATGTCATATTTGAAGTGTTCAAGGGTTGTATCTCAAGTTTTGAAATTAAGTAAGTGACGAAATTAAAGTTGGCGGAAGTTATCGTAAGTTCCTTTTTAAGATTTCACTGAAATTTGGGTCAAATGTCTTGGAGATTTTCTCCCAATATATAAAGAGTTATGGAGCCCACGACCTATCGATTCAAAGGTCTATGAGTCTAGTATTCCACGCATTAACTGTTTGTTTATACAACTTCAGAATAGAGAGATATTTGCTTTTTCGTGGGACTGCGCAAGCAGGCACGTGAGGTGGGGCCCTAGGTCGGTGGAACTTTACATATATCTTCTTCTTCAAACTTTCTCTTCATTTTTAGCTAAAAACCAGAAAAAAATAGAGAAACCCATTTCTAGGATCAACTAAGGTACATATTTTCTCGACTTAAGTCCCTGACGAAAGTCATTCTACGCGTTGGGCTCATCATCGTGGTATAATTTGTTTTATCGATTTTGTAGCATATCACACTTTAGTGTTGGGACAACTGGTTTGGATATATTTGATGGTTTTGAAGTGTATTATGACCTTAAGATCGATGTAAGACCCTTCTTTCATCGACTCTAGCTTTTATAAGCAGCACATAGCAATTTGCGCCATAAATACATATATTTTATCGTATTGTCATGGTATCTTTTATTTTTGTGTGTTGATTATGATCCTACCTTGTTATCGTATTGAGGGAGTATTGAGTAAAAGTCGTTAGGCCACGTGAATTTAGCAAAATAGGTATGTTAAGACTATTCCCTACTTACGGTATATTTCCTAAAAGCTTAGAAGCAATGTATTTGGGTTGTTATCCTTGGTATACTTGTAGACGTGATTGTTGATTGTTAGTTGCTCGAGTTGATATAATCCTCCCTTGTCGGGATTCTTATTTAGTTAGTAGCGTCCCTATGTTGGACACGACTTAGAGGTTATTTGTATAGGTTGCTTATAAATAAATTGCTAGCTTTTAGCAGTTGGATTGTTATTATTGCCGTTGGGACTATGGTGGTTAGCTGCAGGAATGTGATCTATGCCTAGATGGGCTATGTTCTGCCTACAGGGCTATATGGATGCCTAACAAGGCTATGAGTTGCCTACGGGGATATATTGTGCCTAGAAGGGCTATGAGTTGCTTACAGGGCTATAATGACGCCTAAGAAGGCTATCTGCTTCCTACAGAGCCATGTTGTTGCCTTAGAGGGCTATGAGTTGTCTATAAGCTACGTTGATGCCTAAGAGAGCTATGTTCTACCTACGGGGCTATATTAATGCCTAAGAGGATTATGTGACTACCTACAGGGCTAGGGGACTACTGATAGGGGTATATAGGCTGATTGGCACCTTCTGGGCTTATGAGGGCCTGAATAGGTGGTCTTGTATGCTATTTGTACCTGCCGAGCTTATGGGGTTAGGTTGTTGTTTTATTATTTTTGATAAGTTTAGATTTAAGAGCAGGTCAGTACACTTATCTTATCCTTGATTTATTTATTAGATTATTTCAGTATATCAGGATACCTTATCATAGTCTATTGCCTTTCATACTCTTTACATTATTTTGTACTGACGGCCCATTACCTTGGGGGCGCTGCATTCATGCATGCAGGTCCTGACAGATGACTGAGTGGACCTCCTCAACAGTAGGAATGACTTTTATCCGGTTGGCTAGCCCCTTTCTTCCGGAGCTTCCAGAGTTGGGAGGTTTGTTACCCATTATTCTATATATCTTTATGGGTAGGCTGGGCCCTATCCTGCTAATCTTTACTACTTTTAAAGGCTTGAAGAATAGTGTGTGGGGGTGTATAGCTATGTTATGGCCATACTGGCCTATGTTGTTGGATTGCTGAAGCTTGTGAGTTGTTTGATGCATTGTATTGATATATATCTGGTTTTAGTTTTGGTATAGATATCATGATGGCCTCGACGGTCCAATCAGGACTTCTGTGCTAGTTGGCTATTTATTTATATGATCTCCTCGGAGTAGCTGTTTCTTTTATAGATCAGTTGACAGGGGCCTTGCCGGAAGATGACTTAGTTTTAAGCTGAGATATACTTGTTTGATTTCTTGATTGCGTGTGGCTGCCATGCGCTACTAGCAAATGGTTCAGCATGGTTGGCTCGGGCCTGAGTTTTGGCATTAGGAGCCAGCTGCACCCCTTGAGTTTGGGGTGTGACAAACTTGGTATCAGAGAAACGTCATATCCTAGGGAGTCTACAAGCCATTTCTAGTAGAGTCTTGTTTATAAATGTGTTGTGCACCACATCCGATAAGCAAGAAGTTACCGGGCATGTTAGAATGACTATCCTTCTTTTGCTCACCTCGTGCTATAGAGCGGTGTCTTAAGGGTTGAGGTTTCTGGCTTATAACTGATACTTATATGCAGATAGAGATGACTGACACTAGACAGACCACAACTAGCCAGGGCTAGATACAACTGCAAGTGAGGGTACCAGCAAGGTTCCACAGGTGGAGGTAGCCCATTGTGAGACCAAGGGGGAGACATCTTCTCAGCCCCCTATAGCTTCTCCACAACTTTAGGAGCCGCCGAGGGCTAAGGACTTCTAGCTCCACCAGTAGTACCACCTCTAGTTCCTTCTATTCCATCTGATCAGGATTTGAAGAGTGCATTATATATGTTAGCACAGTTAGTAGCTGCATAGTGCCAACCAGTTACGCCAGATGTTGCTGGACCTTTTGAAGGGCCCAGAAGTTCTAGAGTTCATGAGTTTCTTGCCTTGAATCCTCCACAGTTTACAGGGACAAATCACAAAGAAGATCCTCAACACTTTGTTGATCAGCTTCATAGGATCTTCAGAGTCATGCATGCCTCAGCGACTGAGTCTATTCCATGATGTTGCAGTATTGTGGTATTAAAGTTGGGAGAGATCTAGGGGAGAAGATACATCTCTACCCACTTGGGATAGCTTTATAGAAGCTTTCATAGATCACTATTTGCCTTGAGAGATTAGGGATGGACGGGTGGACCAGTTTTTGAACCTCTGGCAAGGTGGCATGAGTGTCCGAGATTTGATTCATTGGCTAGATATGCACCAACTTTTGTTGATACGATGCATGATAGGGTACGTATATTTGTGGACGGGCTTGACTCAGACTATATCGAGGCTTGTTCTACCACTGCGCTAAATGATAATATGGATATCTCTGGGATTCAGGCCTTTGCACAAGGCATAGAAGATCACTGACATCTACAGTATACAAGTAAGAGCGTCGAGAGAGAGAGAGATAGAAGAGGGACAGTCCTGCTAGTTCGCATGGAAATATTTAGGGTGGTCCCAGACCCTTATATTCTATTAGGCCACCTAGACATCCACCATAGCAGTTCAAGGGTAGTAGATTTGATCGTCAGGAATAGTCAGGCCTAGGTGAGGGTTCACGAGCATCAGGCTCGTAGTAGCAGAGGGGTTCAGGTCATGCTAGGACAGCCCCGCCGCGTTGTGCTACTTATGGTAGGATGCATTTCGGGAAGTGCAGACAGGGTTCCACCTGTTGTTATTCTAGTGGACAGGAGGGGCATGGATGGAGAAACTGCCCTACCATAGGTCAGGGTGGTATAGGTCAGTGGACCAGGTCAGTAGTAGGTTCCTCCTCATCAACATAGTCTACAGGGAGTGGACCCGAGACTTCAGCACGTAGAGGTAGAGGCGTAGGCAGAGAGGGAGCATCTAATTCTGGTAGTGGATAGAATTGTACATATTCATTAACCAGCAGATAGAACTCAGAGTCATCACCAGATGTTGGGACAGGTAAATTGATTGTTTTCTCCCATTGTGTTTATGCTTTGATAGATCATGGATCTACTTAGTCTTATGGGACTCCATTTATAGCAAGGAGGTTATGTATAGTAGCAGAGTCATTAGATCGACCCTTTATTGTAACTGCACCAGTTGGTGAGTCTATTGTTACCAGGAGAATCTATCGAGGTTGCACGATAGAAATTATCGACCGTCAGACCTCTGTAGATCTCGTAGAGTTAGAGATGCTCGATTTTGACGTCATTATGGGTATGGACTGGTTAGCGTCTTGTTATGCTAATGTTGAGTGCTGGACAAAGATTGTTAGATTCCACTTTCCAGGTGAGGTAGTTCGGAAATGGAAAGGCGATACAGCAACGTCGAAAGGTAAGTTTATTTCCTATCCTAAGGCAAGGAGGATGATTACCAAGGGTTGTATTTATCATCTTGTTCACGTTCACGATATAGATGTAGAACCACCGACTCTTCAGTCTATTCCGATAGTTAATGAGTTTCTAGATGTATTTCCAGACGAACTCTCTGGTATCCCTCTAGAACATGAAATTGATTTTTCTATCGATATGCTACCAAGTACACAACCCATATCTATCCCTCCTTATAGAATTTCTCCTGCTAAGCTAAAGGTGTTGAAGGATCAACTGAAAGACTTGCTGTATAAAGGCTTTATTAGGCCTAGTGCTTCACCATGGGGTGCACCAGTGTTGTTCGTAAGGAAGAAAGATGGCTCACTAAGAATGTGTATCGATTACCGACAACTGAATAAGGCAACTATGAAGAATAAGTATCCCCTTCCAAGAATAGATGAATTGTTTGATCAGTTCCAAGGTGCTAAGTGTTTCTCAAACATTTATTTAAGATCAGGGTACCACCAGATACGAGTTCGGGAGAAAGACGTTCCAAAGACAGCTTTTAGAACTAGATATGGACACTTTGACTTCTTGGTAATGTCGTTTGGATTAACTAATGCTGGCAGTGTTCATGGACCTGATGAATAGTATATTCAGGCCGTATCTAGACTTGTTTGTGATTGTATTTATTGATGATATTTTGGTGTATTCATGTTCAAAAGATGAGCATGCAAATCATCTGCGAGCAGTCCTTCAGGTTCTTCGAGACCGAGAACTTTATGCAAAGTTTTCTAAGTGCGAGTTCTGGTTGGACTCTATAGCTTTCTTAGGCCATAGTGTATCAGATGCAGGCATTGCGGTTGATACACAAAAGATTGAGACCAAAAAGACTTGGCCCAGACCCATGACTCTGACTGAGGTTCGTAGTTTCTTAGGGTTAGCTGGGTACTACAGAAGGTTTGTAGAGGGGTTTTCTTCAATTTCAACCCCATTAACGAAGCTGACTCAAAAAGCAGCTAAGTTCCAGTGGACTGAGGCTTGCGAGCATAGTTTCTAGGAGTTGAAGGACAGGTTGACATCAACACTAGTTCTTGCATTACCAGACGGTTCAAAAGGCTATGTGGTGGATTGTGATGCTTCTGGTGTTGGGTTGGGATGTGTTCTAATGCAACATGGTAAGGTTATCGCATATGCTTCAAGGCAGTTGAGGAAGCATGAGATGAACTATCCAACCCACGATTTAGAGTTAGCTGCAATTGTGCATGCGTTAAAGATCTGGAGACACTATTTGTATGGCGTTCATGTTGACATCTTCACAGATCATAAGACCCTTCAATATATATTTAGACAGAAGGAGTTAAATTTGCGACAGCGCCGATGGCTTGTGTTACTGAAAGACTACGACATAGATATTTTATATCATCCAGGAAAGGCAAATGTGGTAGCCGATACCCTCAGTCAAAAATCTATGGGTAGTTTATCCCACTTAGGTGTTGAGAAGCGGGAGCTAGCGTGAGAGCTTCATCAGTTAGCAATCTTATGAGTCAAATTGTTAGAGGCAGATGATAGTGGGGCCACAATTCAGGATACAGCCATATAATCTCTAGTTGTAGAATTAAAATCACGGCAACAAGAGGATCCTAGCTTCGAGAAGCTTAGAGCCAAGGCTCAGGATCAACAGTTTTTAGCATTTGATTATCAGGAGATGGAGTCCTCAGATGTAGTGGTCAATTGTGTGTTCCAAATGTTGCAGGGCTTCGACATCGAATTATGGAAGAGGCACATCATTACTGTTATTCTATTCACCTTTGTTCGACGAAGATGTACCATGATATTAAGGAGATTTATCGGTGGCATGGAATGAAGAAGGACATTGCTGAGTTTGTGGCGCATTGTCCTAACTGCCAACAGGTGAAGGCTGAGCACCAAAAACCCGCTGGTCTAGTTTTGGAGATAGTCATTCCTTTGTGGAAGTGGGAAGCAATTAATATGGATTTTATTACAGGGTTACCTCGATCGCATCATAAGTTTAACTCTATTAGGGTAATTATTGATAGACTAACAAAATCAGCCCACTTTTTACCAGTCAGGGCTACTTTTTCTGCCGAAGACTATGCAGGGCTCTATATTAGAGAGATTGTTAGGCTACACGGTGTCCCAGTATCTATTATCTCTGATAGAGGAGCACAATTTACCACCAATTTCTGGAAGTCCTTCCAGAAAGGATTAGGGACATAAGTTAATCTTAGTACCACCTTTCACCCTCAGACAGATAGTCAGGCTGAACGCACAATTTTGACACTTGCAGATATGTTACGGGCGTGCACGCTGGACTTGAAGGGAAGTTGGGATGACCACTTGCCTCTTATTGAGTTCATATACAATAATAGTTATCATTCCAGCATCGAGATGTATGAGGCTTTGTATGGGAGAAAATATAGATCCCCCATTGAATGGTTTGAGGTAGGTGAGCCAGGGTTGATTGGACCCGATTTAGTCCAACAGACAGTGGATAAAGTTAAGATCATTCGGGAGAGGCTGCTAATAGCTCAAAGCCGACAGAAGTCATACTCAGATGTGCGACGAAGGGACTTAGAGTTTTGTGTCGACGACTGGGTATTCTTAAAAGTCTCGCCTATGAAGGGTGTTATGCGATTTGGCAAAAAAGGAAAGCTTAGTCCAAGATTCATTGGGCCATATTGGATCCTTCGGAGGGTAGGATGAGTTGCTTATGAGTTAGAATTGCCTCTGGGGCTAAAATATGTTCATCCAGTTTTCCATGTATCGATGTTACGGAAATGTGTAGAAGACCCTTCTCGGGTTGTCCCAGTTAAGGATGTTCAGATCACAGAGGAGTTGTCCTACGAGGAAACTCTAGTTGCCATTTTAGATCGGCAGGTCCATAAATTGAGGACCAAAGAGGTGGCTTCGGTTAAAGTATTGTGGAGGAATAAGAATAGAGAAGAGGTGACCTGGGAAGATGAGGATGGCATAAGGTCCAAATATCCTCACTTGTTTCATACCCCAAGGTGATGGCATATCAGTTTATATTAGGACAGTAAGGTAAGATACCTATCTGATTTATATATATATACAGTCTTGCTTATTATTATTGTGGTTGTCGTTGTATATCTGCTTGCATTGTTATGGTGGAGCTATAGCGCTTAGCTATTTATGTCGTCATGTGAGATGCCTAAGTTAGAAATTTTGCATTTTAGGTTCTTGGATAGTGACTTCTACAAAGGAAACACTGCCTAACTTTTGGTAACTCCTACTAAGGACTGAACAGCGTGACTCAGATTTTTCATTCGAGAACTAATGTTTCTAAGGGGGGAAGGATGTAACACCCCGACTTTTCAAAACGTCTAAATTAACTCGTATCTTCGAGGAAAGACAAAGAGAGTGAGTAATAAATTAAAAATAATGTGGTATATCATATTTTAAGTGTTCAAGGGTTGTATCTCAAGTTTTGAAGTTAAGTAAGTGGCGAAATAAAAGTTGGCGGAAATTATCGTAAGTTCCTTTTTAAGATTTCTCTGAAATTTGGGTCAAATGTCTTGGAGATTTTCTCCCAATATATAAAGATTTATGGAGCCCACGACCTATTGAATCAAAGGTCTACAAGTCTAGTTTCCAACGCATTAAACTATTTGTTCATACAACTTCAGAATAGAGAGATATTTGCATTTTTGTGGGATTACGCAAGCAGGTACGTGAGGTGGGGCCCTAGGTTGGTGGAACTTTACATTTATCTTCTTCTTCGAACTTTTTCTTCATTTTTAGCTAAAGACCATAGAAAATAGAGAAACCCATTTCTAGGATCAACTAAGGTACATATTTTCTCGACTTAAGTCCTTGACGAAAGTTGTTCTACGCGTTGGGCTCATCATCATGGTATAATTTTTTTAATCAATTTCGTAGCATATCACACTTTAGTGTTGGGACAGTAAGGGTTTGGATATATTTGATGGTTTTGAAGTGTATTATGACCTTAAGATCGATGTAAGACCCTTCTTTCATCGACTCTAGCTTTTATAAGCAGCACATAGCAATTTGCGCCGTAAATACATATATTTTATCGTATTGTTATGGTATCTTTTATTTTTGTGTGTTGATTATGGTCCTACCTTGTTATCGTATTGAGGGAGTATTGAGTAAAAGTAGTTAGGCCACGTGAATTTAGCGAAAAAGGTATGTTAAGGCTATTCCTTACTTACGGTATGTTTCCTTAAAGCTTAGAAACCATGTATTTGGGTTGTTATCCTTGATATACTTGTAGTCGTGATTGTTGATTGTTGGCTGCTCGACTTGATATAATCCTCCCTTGTCGGGATTCTTATTCAATTAATAGTGTCCCTATGTTGGATACGACTTAGAGGCTATTTGTATAGGTTGCTTATAACTAAACTGCTCTCTTTTAGTGGTTGGATTGTTATTATTATCGTTGGGGCTATTGTGGTTAGCTGCAGGAATGTGATCTATGCCTAGAAGGGCTATGTTCAGTCTACAGGGTTATATGGATGCCTAACAGGGCTATGAGTTGCCTATGGGGCTATATTTTGCCTAGAAGGACTATGAGTTGCCTACAGGGCTATATTGACGCCTACGAAGGCTATGTGTTTCCTGCAGGGCCATGTTGTTGCCTAAGAGGGCTATGAGTTGTCTATAAGCTATGTACAGCCTAAGAGAGCTATGTGCTACCTACGGGGCTATATTAATGCCTAAGAGGACTATGTGACTGCCTACGGAGCTAGGGGACTATTTAGAGGGGTATATAGGTTGATTGGCACGTTATGGGCTTATGGGGTCTTGAGTAGGTGGTCGTGTGTGCTGTTTGTACCTGCCGAGCTTATGGGGGCTTGGTTAGGTTGTTGTTTTATTACTTTATATAAGTTTAGATTTAGGAGCAGGTCAGTACACTTATCTTATCCTTGATTTATTTATTAGATTATTCCAGTATATCAGGATACCTCATCATAGTCTATTGCCTTTTATACTCTTTACATTATTTTGTACTGACGGCCCATTGCCTTGGGGGCGCTGCATTCATGCATGCAGGTCCTGACAGATGACTGAGTAGACCTCCTCAGCAGCAGGATTGACTTTTATCCGGTTGGCTAGCCCCATTCCTCTGTAGCTTCCAGAGTTGGGAGGTTTGTTACCCTTTGTTGTATATATCTTTATGGGTAGGCTGGGGCCCTGTCCTGCTAATCTTTACTACTTTTAGAGGCTTGCAGACTAGTGTGTGGGGGTGTATAGCTACGTTATGGCCATAATGGCCTATGTTGTTGGTTTGCTGAAGCTTGTGAGTTGTTTGATGTATTGTATTGATATATACCTACTTTTAGTTTTGGTATAGATATCGTGGTGGCCTCGAAGGCCCAATCACGACTTATGTGCTAGTTGGCTATTTATTTATATGATCTCTTGGGAGTAGCTATTTCTTTTATAGATCAGTTGACAGGGCCTTGCCGGCCGATGGCTTAGTTTTAAGCCGAGATATACTTGTTTGATTTCCTGATTGCATGTGGCTGCCATGCGCTAGTAGCAAATGGTTCAGCAGGGTCAGTTCGGGCCTGAGTTTTGGCATTAGGAGCGAGTTGCGCCCCTCGAGTTTGGGGCGTGACAGTCAGATAAGTGGTTTGGATTTGCAATGAACAGCTAAAACAACAATGAAAACAAAGGAAAATAACAGTATAGAGAAGAATTCTCGTGATAGACTTTAAGTACATTCGTTTTCTCTCGAACAACTATTACGCCTCAAGTGATTTATTTCAAACATAAACAAGCTTAACAAGATAAGCACCCCACAACCTTAATACATCCACTCTCTCCAGATAGATGGGTAGGATTGGATTCATGATTCACTCACTCGAGTTGAACCTATAAAGACCCAATACCCACAAATCATTAATGAAGGGCTTTGGCTCAAAAACCTCTTCTCAAACAAGATAAGAATTGCATTCGCAACTACAATTCTGAAATTAAAACTCAGCTAATGATTAAACTCACATTAAAACAACAATTTCATCATCAGACAACAATACCCATACAATAATTAGATAAACAAACACATGATCACACCCCAAGAAGTTGGGGTTTTAGCTACACATCATAAAATAGAGAAACAGTTACCAAATTCATCAGCCATGATCTGGGTAAAAGTATCCAACCCTCTACAATGATTTCTAAGAATGAAATTCAAAAATCCACTTTCGATTCCTCCAAAATTTTACAATTAGAACTCAAAAATTTAAGAGAAAACTCTAAGTCTAGAATGGGAACTGTAATATATGGGTGAGAACTCTCCAAAATTACATTTAAAATCCAATTTATAGTTGACAAAAATTTGGCTTGAAGCGACATTAGGCGAGGTAAGTCGAGCTCGCCAAGTGGTTCGGCAATCCGCCCTTTGCTCTCTTCCATCACCATTTTTAAGTGGGCATGACTACCAGACGGGGCTGCCTAGTTTAGGGTTTTTAAGTAAATTACTATTCTACTTATATTAAGTGGGGATCGTTTTGTAAGGGTTTTATACACATATATATATACTTTTAAGTAATTACCCCCAAGTTTAAGTCACTTTACACTAGACCCAAATCAAAATCCCAAATCACTCCTCTCTCAAATATTTCTCTCTCTAGGAAGAACCTTCATTGAAGAAGAAGCTAGGGTTGAAGCTAAGGTCAAGAACAAAGGATCCATTGCTTAAGGCTTGGGCTAGGGCTTTGATTAAGGTATGTTTATATTTTCATCTATGGGTTGTTCCACCCATAGAGTCCTATAGAATTTCATCTAATTAGTGAAGAAGAACCCCAATCAAGCTAGGGTTACTTCCAATGTATAAATTTTAAGAGGTATGATTCCAAATGGTTGGATACTACTCATATATGATTAATTTAGTATTGATTCATGATATTATGAAGAATTTATGTGAATTCCTTGACTAACCCTAATTTTCAAAGTATGTGGGTTTATGTCTTTTGATGAGGAATGGATGGTTCTTGATAGATTTTCTAGAATTGTCACCATGAATAGAACTTATCTAAGATTGGGAATATGAAATCATGAATTGAGCTAGACTTATGAATGTATATAGAATATGAATGAAAATGATTAGAATTGGGGCTAATGTGTCTTGGGATCTAAACAAGTATGATGATTGTGGGTAAAGCTTGAATGTAGGGTTTGAAGACAATTTTGATCACTAGGGCTTAAAGAGTAAGTCTAATATTATGAACTAGCTTGCATAGAATTAATATACAACATATATAGAGTTATGGTGGAAAGGCTTTCACCCACATGATATACCTTGAACTATATGAATGCTTGTATGTAAAATGTGAAAGGTCTTCTCACATAGAATGATTTTAGATTGAAAGTCTAATCACCTAAAATGAATCATGCTTGTTAGTATAGAATAGCTTCAAGTTGACTCTTATGATTCCTTCATATGTAGTTGACCTATGTAGCTTGGGATGGTAGATCTTATGGTAGCTTGGGATTGAGGAATTAAGCTCTCCTAAGGTTATCTTGAGCTAGCATTGGTAGGATGATTTTCATGGTAGCTTGCATTATTATAGGCTAGTCTATACTCTCCTAAGGGTAGTTTGAACTAGCATTGTTAGAATGCCTTCATGGTAGCTTGACTTGGTTAGGCCAAGACCATTTCATGGTAGCTTGCATTAGTATAGGCATGGTAGCCTAGGATTAAGGATCTATACTCTCCAAAGGGTAGCTTGAACTAGCATTGTTAGAATTCCTTCATGGTAGCTTGACTTGGTTAGGCCAAGACCATTTCATGGTAGCTTAGGATTGAGGGACCATACTATCCTAAGGATAGCTTAGGGTTGAGGATTCATAGTCCCCTAAAGGTAGCTTGCATCATATTGAATGTTTGCATGTTTACTAGGTTGGAATACTTGTATCATTTCTTGGATATCTTAGATTGCATAATAGGGTGTTTTCCATTGTAGTTAGGTCTAGCATAGTAGTATTCTATTCTTTTATAGTCTAGAATGATGAATAGTAAGCATTGAGTAAGATAGCCGAAAGGAGTACTTAGTGTGAATGGTAGTATGGAATGCCATTCATACATGGCACAAGTATGACTTGAAGCTACTTATGAAGTGTCCTCTTATGTGATGTATGCTGGCTTGGATTGTTGCTATAGTTGCCTTCCATGATAAGATTGACTTAAGTTGATAGTTCCTTGTCAATATGAAGTAGGTCTATAGTGACACCTAGAAATGGTAAATATTAATATGGTGACTTCAAGGATATGGTTAGTGTGTGTGGTATTATGGTATGCCCCACATGCATTGCACAAGTGTGCCTTAAGGTTACCTAGGAGTATAAGTGCTCTTATGTTATGAAAACCTAGGTCTTGACTATGAAGGTGGAGTATGACCAAGAATGACCAAAGAGAGGTACTTAGGTTGGATAGTATTATGGGATGTTATCTTTGCCTTGCACAAGTATGCTTGGAGGTGGCTTGTGAAATAGTCCTCTTGAATATGAAAGACTAATGGTTGAAGTTTGAAATTATGAATGTCTTATGTTGACTTGCTATGATATGAAGCTTATGTTTGAGTTTATGCTATATATATGTTATTGTCTCTTACGCTAAGTCTTATGTTGACTAACCATTTGAGATGCTTTATGATGTTGTGCTAGCTTTCATACTTGGTACATTTTGTACTAACTCATATTTCCTACATTCTAATCAAATGTAGGGTGTTGGGAGATTGAGTTGTTTGAAGGCCAGGTTCGTAAGGTGCAAGAAGATTTGAAGATTTGGTGAGTCCTCATAGTTTCGAGGACAACCCCACTATGTTCCTTTTTATCATTTCCTATGTTTTAGACTTTATATGGGCTCCGTCCCAAGACTTTTATTCATGTTATTCATAGATGGCTTGAGACAAAGACTTAGTAAAGAGTTCCGCTTGCTTATGAAAATGTTTTAGATTGTTTGAAAGAAAGTTTGTAATTTTCCCTACTTTTCTATGATGTTTTCTATTGATGATGCTAAGGGCTTGTATGAGACCCCTTCGGTGTCAAGTATGCCATGTTACGTCTAGGGGGTACCCTGGGTCATGACAAACTTGGTAATCAAAGCAAAAGGTTTATAATGGTTCTAGGATTGTCTCAAACCACATCTATGTAGAGTTTTATTTATGGGTGTGAGTCGCGACACATTTATGAATAGGAGGCTATTAGATGCTTTGGAAAAATCTCACTTTTTCATTCTCTCAGTCGTGCCATAGAGTTTGGCTTTAGTATGCCCTTTTTCTAATATATGGCCATTGTTTTTCAAGATATGGCTAATACAAGGGAAAGTTCTAGGAGAGAAGAGGAAGACAATGGGGGACCAAGAGATTCCTTCCTAAGTTCCAAATCAAGCTCCTCCTCAAGTTCCGAATGACCCTCCAATTGGGAATCTCACTGTTGCAGAGTTTAGGGCTTCTATGCAATTGTTGACGCAAGCCAATAGAGAGGTGGTGGCTTTGGAAAACCCTATAAGGGTGATTGGTGCTTATAGGATAAGGGAATTCTTGAGGATGAACCCTTCGGAGTTTAGTGGCTCCAAGGTGGAAGAGCATCCAAATGGGTTCATGGAAGAAGTTTATAAGACACTTGCTTTAATGGAGGTAACTTCTAGAGAAAATGTGGAACTATCCGCTTACCAATTGAAAGATGTTGCCCAAATTTGGTATGAGCAATGGAAAGATGCTAGGCCGGTAGAGGCGGGTCCTATAGAGTGGGAAACTTTTAAGTTCGCATTTCTAGATAGGTTCCTCCCCCGGGAGTTGAGGGAAGCCAAAATTGGAGAATTCATCAATCTTAAGCAAGGTGATATAAGTGTTGAAGAATACTCTTTGAAATTCACCCTTTTGTCTAAGTATGCTCCATCTATGGTAGCAAGTCCAAGGGATATGATGAATAGGTTTGTGACGAGAGTGTCCAAGCTAGTGTCAAAAGGTATACAATGGTTCTAGGATTGTCTCACACCACGTCTAAGTAGAGTCTTATTCATGGATGTGAGTGGTGACACATTTATGAATAGGATGCTATTGGATGCTTGGGAAAAATCTCACTTCTTCATTCTCTGAGTTATGCCGTAGAGTTTCACTTTAGTAGGCCCTTTTTCTAATCTATGCCCGTTCTTTTTCAGGGTATGGCTAATACATGGGAAAATTCTAGGAGGGAAGGGGAAGACAATGGGGACAAAGAGATTCCTCCCCAAGTTCCAAATGACCCTCCAATTGGGAATGCCACTCTTGTGGAGTTTAGGGCTTCTACGCAATTGTTGGCTCAAGCCTTGATGGCGCAAGCCAATAGAGAGGTGGTGGCTCTGGAAAACCCTATAATGGGGATGGGTGCTTATTGGATAAGGGAGTTCCCTTTGGAGTTTAGTGGCTCCAAGGTGGAAGAGGATCCAAATGGGTTCATATAAGAGGTTTATAAGACACTTGCTATCATGGGGGTAACTTCAAGAGAAAAAGTGGAACTATCCGCTTACCAATTGAAAGATGTTGCCCAAATTTGGTATGAGCAATGGAAAAATGCTAGGTTGGTAGAGGCGGGTCATATAAAGTGGGAAACTTTTAAGTGGGCATTTCTAGATAGGTTCTTCACCCCGAGAGTTGAGGGTAGCCAAAGTTGGAGAATTCATCAATCTTAAAGCAAGGTGATATGAGTGTTGAAGAATACTCTTTGAAATTCACCCTTCTGTCTAAGTATGTTCCATATATGGTAGCAAGTCCGAGGGATATGATGAATAGGTTTGTGACGGGAGTGTCCAAGCTAGTGTCAAAAGAATGCCGTATGGAAATGCACCATGATGATATGGACATCTCAGGCCTTATGGTATATGCTCAACAAATGGAGAGGTATAAACTTCAAGAGGAAAAATCTAGGGAGTAAAGGAGGTCTAGGATGGATAATGATAAGTCTTTTTATGATGGGTTCGATGGACATGGTCGTTCTAGGAATCGACATTTTTTTTCCGGGCGTGGTTTTTCTAATGCTCCTAAGTATAACAATGAGAGGTTGTCTACCCCTAGGACACAAGGGATGAGTAATGAGTCACTATGGCCCACTTGTTCTAGGTGTGGTAAGAGGCATGAGTGTAAGTGTTTAGCCGGTAGAGATAGTTGCTATGGATGTGGTGAGACTGGCCACATGAAGAAAGATTGCCCAAAGCCAAAGGTTACTATAAGAGAGGGTAAGCAAGTTGCTTCTAGTGGTGGGGGTGTTGAGCCTCAAAATAAGAATAGGTTTTATTCTCTCTAATCTAGAGAAGATAAAGAATGATCTCCTTATGTACTTTTCGGTATGTATTTTATGATTTAGTAAATTTTTTGGATTTCTTGTCTTTTCTGACTTGTTATGTTGGACCTGATGTTGTCCTTGCCATAAATGATGTTTATAAAAGCATGTGTAGGCTTGCTCCCAAGGGGGAGATAATGTGCCTGCCTATTAAGGTTATTATGTGATTATGTGTTGCTATGATTTCCTCATATGCATGTTCATGAAAATGCTCAGGTCTTATTAGTAATGACTTAGTTGCATTGTTTTGTCTCATGTTGTAGCATCTTTGAGTCAATGTGCATTTTAGGCTCCATGAATGTATGTTGAGCATGTTGTAATAGGAGATGTCAGTCTCTCCTTCAAAATGAGTAGATATAGAATTTCATGCATTTTGGGTTGGTAGATGTAGTTCCTACTTCCTTATGTTGCATTGAGTATGTTTAGCTTGGAATTGAAGTTTCCTTGTTTGGTTGTGTGCATATAGATGTAGTGCATGCATGATGGGATGCTAGTCTAGAGTCGTTTCCTTTAAGAAATGTTTATAAAGGTCATTCGACAAGGAATGTTCCCAAGGGGGAGATGTTGTAACACCCCGGAAACTAGTAGAGCAAACTAGAGCCACAAGCTAGGGTTCTAAGGTTTGATGTATGTGAAATAGAGTCGTGGATGAGACTTTACGTGCTTAGAATAAGGGGTTTAGTGGTTGAATGTCAAGGTATGTATTAGACCTCGTAATATAGAAGACCATTAAGAGTTTAGTTGAGCGTGGGAAGGGTAAGTACCAAGGAAAAAAGGGCAAGCCTAAGCCAAAGAGCTAAGGCTGCCCAACCTTGGCAAGCTACTGCCTAGGGTCCACGACCAGTTTCACGGCCAGTGGTCATGACCACGGACCGTGAAATGATCCGTCAAGATGCCTTAGTCACTTGGGAGGAAAGGCCTTGAGGCCAAGCTACTTCCATAAGTCCACGAGCCACTTCACAGCTAGTGGTCTCGATCACGGTCCGTAGAAGTGGTCGTGAAGGTGCCTTAGTGTTTTAGGGGCATGGCAAGTGGGGGAAGACACTGGTCAAGGGACAACGGGCACCACCACGGGCCATGGTTCTTGACGGTCCGTACAAGTGGGCGTGACCACTGGCCGGGGATGCCTAGTTTAGGGGTTTTTATGTAAATTCCTATTCGACTTATATTAAGTGGGGGTCGTTTTTTAAGGGTTTTAGACACACACACACACAGATATATATATACTTCTAAGTCATTAACCCCCGAGTTTAAGTCACTTTCCAGTAGACCCAAATCAAAACCCCAAATCACTCCTCTCTCAAATATTTCTCTCTCTAAGAAGAACCTCCATTGAAGAAGAAGCTAGGGTTGAAGCTAAGGTCAAGAACAAAGGCTCCATTGCTTAAGGCTTGTGCTAGGAATTTGATTAAGGTATGTTTAGATTTTCATCTATGGGTTCTACCACCCATAGAGTCCTATAGAATTTCATCTAATTAGTGAAGAAGAACCCCAATCAAGCTAGGGTTACTTCCAATGTATAAATTTTAAGAGGTATGATTCCAAATGGTTGGATACTACTCATATATGATTAATTTAGTATTGATTCATGATATTATGAAGAATTTATGTGAATTCCTTGACTAACCCTAATTTTCAAAGTATGTGGGTTTATGTCTTTTGATGAGGAATGGATGGTTCTTGATAGATTTTCTAGAATTGTCACCATGAATAGAACTTATCTAAGATTGGGAATATGAAATCATGAATTGAGCTAGACTTATGCATGTATGATAGAATATGAATTGAAATGATTAGAATTGGGACTTTTGATGGATTATGCTTAGAATTGACTATGACTAAGGCATGGGGCTAATGTGTATTATGATCTAAACTAGTATGATGATTGTAGAGTAAAGCTTGAATGTAGGGCTTGAAGTCATAATTTTTATCACTAGGGCTTAAAGAGTAAGTATAATATGATG
This sequence comes from Solanum stenotomum, assembly GCF_019186545.1. NCBI lineage: Eukaryota > Viridiplantae > Streptophyta > Magnoliopsida > Solanales > Solanaceae > Solanum > Solanum stenotomum. The sequence goes on from NC_064288.1 coordinate 23,953,744, forward strand.
AAATAGTTTGCATAGAATTAATATACAACAGAGATAGAGTTATGGTGGAAAGGCTTTCACCCACATGACCTACCTAAAACTATATGGATGCTTGTATGTAGAATGTGAAAGGTCTTCTAACATAGAATGATTCTAGATTGAGAGGCTAATCACCTAAAATGAATCGTGCTTGTTAGAATAGAATTGCTTGAAGTTGACTCTTATTGTTCCTTCATGTGTAATTGACTTATGTAGTTTGGGATGGTAGATCTCATGGTATCTTGGTATTCAGGAATTAAGATTTCCTAAGGTTATCATGAACTAGCATTGGTAGGATGCTTTTCATGGTAGCTTGCATTAGTGTAGGCATGGTAGCCTAGGATTGAGGATTTATACTATCCTAAGGGTAGCTTAAACTAGCATTGTTAGAATGCCTTCATGGTAGCTTGACTTGGTTAGGCCAAGACCATTTAATGGTAGCTTAGGATTCAAACACCATACTCTCCTAAGGATAACTTAGGTTTGAGGACTCATAGTCCCCTAAGGGTAGGTTGCATCATATTGAATGGTTGCATATTAGCTAGGTTGGAATACTTGTATCCTTTCTTGGATAGCTTGGATTGCGTGATAGGGTGTTTTCCATGGTAGTTAGGTCTAGCATAGTAGTATGTTATTCTTTTATAGTCTAGAATGATAAATAGTAAGCATTGAGTAAGCTAACCTTAAGGAGTACTTATTGTGAGTGGTAGTATGGGATGTCATTCATACATGGCACAAGTATGACTTGAAGATACTTATGAAGTGTCCTCTTATGTAATGTATTCTAGCTTGGATTGTTGCTATAGTTTCCTTCCATGATAAAATTAACTTAACTATATAGTTCCTTGTCAATATGAAGTAGGTCTATAGTTACACCTAGAAATGGTAAATATGAATATGGTGACTTCAAGGATATGCTTAGTGTGTGTGGTATTATGGGATGCCCCACATGCATTGCACAAGTGTGCCTTGAGGTTACCTAGGAGTATAAGTGCTCTTACGATATGAATACCTAGGTCTTGACTACGAAGGTGTACTATGACCAAGAATGACCAAAGAGAGGTACTTAACTTGGATAGTATTATAGGATGCTATCTTTGCCTTACACAAGTATGCTTAGAGGTGGCTTGTGAAGTAGTTCTCTTGAATGTGAAAGACTAATGGTTGAATTATGAAATTATGAATGTCTTATGTTGACTTGTTATGATATGAGTCTTGTGTCGGAGTTTATGCTATAAATATGTTATTGTCTCTTATGGTTATGTCTTGTGTTGACTAACCATTTGAGATGCTTTATGATGTTGTGCTAGCTTTCATACTTGGTACATTTTGTACTAAAGCATATTGCCTACATTCTAATCAAATGTAGGGTGTTGGGAGATTGAGTTGCTTGAAGGCTAGGTTCGTAAGGTGCAAGAAGACTTGAAGATTTGGTGAGTCCTCATAGATTCGAGGATAAACCCACTATGTTCCTTCTTTTGTAGATTTTATATAGGCTATGTCCCAAGACTTTTATTCATGTTACTCATAGATGATTTGAGACAAAGACTTACTAAAACTTTCGCTTGCTTATGAAAATGTTTTAGATTGTTTGAAAAAATGTTTTTAATTTTCCTTACTTTTCTATGATCTTATGTTATGATGATGCTAAGGGCTTGTATGAGACCCCGTTGGGGTCAAGTATGCCATGTTACGTCTAGGGGTACCCCTGGGTCTTGTCACATTCGAGGATGAATGTTCCCAAGGGGGAGATAACGTAACACCTCAGAAATCTAGAAGTCTAAGCTAGGGGTAAAGTGAGAGGCCAAGAGCTAAGGAATTAAGCTTGGGAACCTTCACGAGGACCCAAACAGGCCGTTAAGGGCACCACGAGTCATGGTGCTGCCAATGGTGGCTTCCAGTAGCCAATTAACCTTTGTTCACCTCCCACGACCGTGTTGACACCTTGTGGTGCGGACCGTGTGTCACGACCCAAGGCCAGCCCCTAGACATAACACGGAGTACTTGACCCCGAAGGGGTCTCGTACAAGCCTCTATCATCACATTACATAAGACATAGAAAATAATGTGGAAAATTTAAAACTTTTCTTACAACCGCAGTCGCTTATAAAAATGAAAGAGTATCTATGACACTATGTCTCAAGCCATCTATTAAACTTGGAATAAAACTCCTTAATACAAACTTAGGGACACGACCGTTACAAAAGTCTAAAAACATAAAAGTAAACACAATAAAGGACACGTGGTTGACCCCTCGAATACAATGAGGACTCACCAATCTTCTTCTTCTTGATATCCTATGAACCTAGCCACGAGGATGAAATCCAATATTTGTAAAGCCTACACTTATAGAAAATGTAGAAAGAAGGGGTTACCACAAAAACTACTAAGTATGGAAGCCATGCACAAAACCATCAAAACATGCATGAAAAGGGACATTTCATTTGAAATCATGCTATATGCCATTTTTTAACATCATCTTTGAAATAGTTGGAGAATGCAACCAATAAGGCAACTCACATATATTTCATTACAACATGAGGATATCATTATAATAACAAGTATAGTCTCCAATATCAACACAATAAAAATCCCAATCTTCACAATACATAGCCTCCAATTACAAGGTAATACAAGTCAAATACCAAGATCATCTCATCATTAAGTAATCATCACATGAGCAACCCCTAAGAAAACATTTGTGCAATGTATGGTAACTAACATGCATTTACAATGTACAACACAAGCCAATATCACATTCATACTCATTCTATACTAAAGACATTACCTTGGTAACCCCTAAGGAACACTTGTGCAATGTGTGGTTGGCATTCCATAATACCAACTCCACCAAGAACCCCTTTGAATCTACCTTGGTCATGCACTTCATCTTTAGACCTCATTATATTCAATAATCACAAATAAGGAAATAGTCATGTACATTACTTAAATTATAAGGAAAGTCATTCATAAGAACTATTCATCCAATATACATTCATTCATTCAAATCTCATCATAATGCAAAGGAACCATCCTATGACATCCGACTAAGTCTACGTGTGCAATGTAGAAGTGAAGTCTCATACCCCCACTCCTACTAAGTAAAGATCATTAAGAAGTCATAGTATAATTCATGTTTCATTCATTATCTTTATTATTTAGGGAAAAGTTGCCATAATTGACATAGACCATGTGAGCTACATGGAATCCGGTGTTCTACCCTCATACTGAAAAGAGGGTGTCCTACTTGCCTAAGGTAGAACTAAATATATAGCTATAAGGTGGATCCACCAGCTAAGTCCAATGTTGGCACATAGTTTTGGGATAGGGAGATTGCTTCTAGAAACTCTATCTCTTGCATTACCAGAGGAGTTCCCATCTCATGAGTTCACTAAGATGACCCAACCTATTGTATTAGCAAAAGGGCCTTTACCTCATTGTCCAAATCCACTCGGTGCTAAGCATTATTTCCCAAATTATACATTGATAGTATTTAAATTGTATCTACATGTGTGAAGGAGATACTTTATCCTTCGTTCAATACAATTCATCCTCATAGATTCATTAAAGGTGAGGATGTACTTTCAACCTTAGAATCAACATTAATATGTGAGTATAACTTTCACACCAAGATCATGTGTTCTCATGACAATGCACTTTCAATCAACACAATAGGAACAACATGGTCACATACATTTCATGCATAATAATGTGTACAGGTACATATGAGAACTATACTTTTAATTAACAACACTGATACATCATGATCATGTTTATGCATGGAGTGTGTGAGTGTGTGTAATTGTCCTAGCAATGACACAACAACAACATTATAATAATGGATACTTCATTCACAATTAAGTGTAAGGGTAAGGGAAGAATGGCCTTTCAACAATACTTAAATATACCCAATATTCATAGGACCATCAACATCTAAGTAAATCATGAATTCACACACAATCTTGTCAACATGCACAAACCTTCACAATATGCCCTTCAAGGGTTATGGACCAATTTATCCCAAAAATATAGCAAACAATAGATAAGGGAATACCATGATCCAACAACTCATCAATACATTAATCACATCATGATTGACACTTTATACTTCAAGTATTCACAAACATGCACATGACATCATGATCAAGTCAATTCATGTTTATAAGCATTACCCTAAACCAATTCAGGTCTAGGTGATCTAGTCTAAGGCATTACATTTAGAACTTCATCATTCTTGGAGGATCACATTTAAACCCTCAATTAGCCTCTTTCGTGGCACAACCCTAGACTATATCAATTCACCTTAGAAATCTTAGTTTAGTCAAGTATATATGTAAATCACACTTAGATCATAATTAAGCACCTCCACCTTTCAAGTGGATTAACAAGTTCATATACAATCTTCATCAATATATACAACCCTAGCAAGTTGCTCTTCAAGGCTAAGAATCAATATCAACCCTAACTTACTAGAATTACCATGTTAGATAGAGACACATGATGATTCAACAATATAATAAACCTAAACACAATCGATTATTAAGCTTCCATGATCAATCAAGTCACACCTTAGATCACAATTTAGGAAGGGGAAATCATGGGTCCAAGGGAGATTTTCATCAAAAATCATCAATACTCAATTAATCAAATCATAAATAAACAAAATCAATCATAATAAACCTTAATTAAACAATTGAATTCATTTTGGAAGAAGACCCATGACTAGATTTGAAAACCCTAGATTTGGGGAATTTGAAAACATAGTTGAAAGGGCTTCTTGGTGATAGCTAGCCAAGAATGAAGAACTTACATACCTTAGGTGTAGAATCCTTCCAAATTCTTAGTGAAAATCTTCCTTCTTCAATCTCTAACTTGGTTTCCTTCTAGGTTCTTCAATGGAGTTTCTAGAGAGAAGATTTTGGGAGAGAAGGGTAGTTGGGTTTTGATTTGGGGTCTTGCGTTAAAATGAGTTAATGAAGTGTTTTAATGACATAAAATAGTTTATATAGGTCTATTAAATTAGTATAAAATGACCCTAGACTAAAATAATTAAACACCTACACTACAACATTTTAGGCCTACGGCCAAGCAAAATTAGAAATACAACAGATTGAAGAAGTAAAAAATGATAAAATAATTGTCTTAGAAAAAGAATTAACTATGCTTAAAGAATTATATGCGGCTAAACAAAAAGAAAAAGAAAGAGAAACAAACTTAAAAATGGAGATAGAAAAATTTAAGGAACAACTAACTAAAGAAACCCCAGATATAGGAATTGATAATGTTGATATATCGAAAACTGCTCAGAACAAGGCTCAGATATAAGTGAAACATATACAGAAATAATAGAAAAAATAGAAGAAACCGAAACAATTAACAATAAGATAGAAATAAATACGGAAGAAGTTAAAAATGAAGCAAGTACGAGTACACCAGAAGTAAAAAATCCAAAAACACTAAGACCTAATTATTATACAATTAGTTATGAAGATTCTGACAGATATGATAGTTTATGGAATAAGAGACTAAACAAAAAATGGACACCATCAACAACATCCCGCAATAACGGATTTTTAGATCTAGATTGTGTAACGGATATAAATAAAACAATACAATTATGGGTAGGATATATATCAAAACAACTAATAGATAATAAAATTGGAATGTCAGAAGTACCAGGATATATAGAAAGAACACTTTTAGGAACGGTAAAATTTTGGTTACAAAATTTAGCAGAAGAAAGCATAAAAACATTAAGAAATAATAAGAAAATAGACGGAGATAGTGCGACCACACCAATCAATATATTAAATAAATATGAAATAACTATAAGAAATGAATTCAGTAGTACAACTACAGAAGTAGAAGAGCAGAATAAAGAAAAACAGCTACATAGGAATTTAATGTTAAAACTAGATATATGTAACATGTGCTACATAGACGAATATACATGTGTATTTAGAGAATATTATTATAAAGGAACATATAATGCAGAAGAATCAAAAGAAATAAGAAAATTATATTTTACAAAATTACCAGAACCATTTAGTTCTAAATTAATAAAAGACTGGAACGAAGCAGGATTACAAGATACACTTGGAGCAAGAATGAGATATCTACAAAAATGGTATTCAGCAATATGTGAAAAATATAGAGAAGACATAAAAATGGAAAAAACAATAATTAAAAACCTAGCATGTTGTAAAGATAAGATAGCACCTCAATTCGGATGCAATGATAATTATTATAAAAAGAAATATAGAAAACCAGGGAAATATAAAAAATATAAATCCCAATATAGGTATAAAAGACCAAGAAGAAGATATTACATAAAAAATACTAAAGCAAAAAGACCTTTTAGACCAAAGAAAAAAATAACAGAATGTACATGTTATAATTGTGGAAAACTAGGACACTTTGCTAAAGATTGTAAATTACCCAAAAATCCAAAGAAAAAACAAATATCTGAAATAATAATTAATGATGAAACATATACACAAATAGATTATATAGATTATGAACCAGATAGTGATGATAGTATATATGAATTTGAATCACTTGAAAACGAAATATCTGAAAATGAAATAGAAGAAAATAATGACTGAAAAAGAAGTACAAATGATAAATAAAGAAGAATATACAAGTGAAGAATCTACGGAACATAAGGTAATATTTGATACCAATATATTTGAACAAATAAAAGAAAAAGAATTAGATCTCAGTGTAGAAAAAATATTTAAGATACCATTAATAAGAAATATATTTAAAAGACAAAAAGAAGAATACTATGTAGTAAGTCAAAAAGAACATATAATAGATTGTAAATATACCAAAGAAAAAGCAAGAATACCTACAATAAATAAAAGGATAATATATAAAGAAATACAAGAAATTAAAGCTAAAGAACCAATAAAATACGTACACTTAGGTGGAACATAAATATTAATAAAAGCTTGTTTTAGAGAGGGAATAGATACACCAATAGAAATATATTTGGCGGATGACAGAATAGTAGAACAAATAGAAAGAAGTATAATAAGTGCGGTAAAAGGAAATTTAATCTACCAAAAATTTAAATTTATAATAAGTGTTAATTATTCAGTAGCAATAAATGATAGAAATATAGATAAATCATTAGTATTATATTGGAAAATGTCAGGAATAGAGTTAGCCCCAGGAAGTAAAATATTTACAGCCCGCTATAAAAATCTATATGTATTAACAACAAAACATAAGATAACAGCAAAAAATAAGATAAATAAAATAAAAATAGAGAATCCTTTTGAACAAATTGTAACAGTGATAGATAATAATGATTATAGTTACAAAGAAATAGACATAGAAGAGGTTCTAGAAATAGTAAGTGATAGAATAAGTACATCAAAAAGAATAAAAAACATAGATAAAAATATTGATACGTCCCAACCCTTAAGAAAATCAGTAGAATATCAAAGAATAAAAGAAATTGAACCATATCACTACTATATAACTGGAATAATAGAACGAAGAAAACATATCATTATAATAAATACTGGACAAGAAGAAAATTATATACCAAGAGAATTAGTATCGAAAGAAGAGATAACCTCTAAAGAACAAGTATGCCCAGAATTACCAAAAGAATTGTTACATATAGAGGAAACAACTCAAAAAGAAATAATCATAGGAGGTATAATAATATTAATAGACTTTAAAATATATCAAGAAGACAATATAATATTAGGAATAAAATGGTTAGAAGAAATGAAACCATATAATTTAGAAAATACCCAATTAACAATAACTTATAAAAATAAAAAGATCATAATAAAAAGGGCAGTATGAAAATTTATATACTTGCAAAAATAATAGTAGAAAATTACTACAACAGATATTACACTCCAATGATAGATACAGGAGCAGAAGCAAACATGTGTAAACATAATTGTGTACCAGATGAAAAATGGGAAAAACTAAAAACACCTATAGTCGTCACAGGATTTAATAATGAAGGAAGTATGATAACATATAAAGCAAAAAATATAAAGTTGCAAATATGGGATAAAATATTAACTATAGAAGATATATATAGTTATGAATTTATAAATAAAGATATGCTTTTAGGGATGCCATTTCTAGAAAAACTATATCCCCATGTAATAACAAAAACACATTGGTGGTTTACCACACCATGTAAGCAAAAGATAGGAGCAAAAAGAGTAAGTAATAAAAATAGAAAACCTACACCATGGATTAAAGGAAGTGAAAAAATCACTCAAAAACTAGAAAATGTTAAAGAAAATACTCACAATATAGAATTAATAATATTTTCAATAGACAAATTAAAATTAATTCAAGAAAAATTAGATATGTTATATAGTGAAGATCCCTTAAAAGGATGGGAAAACCATAAAACAAAAGTAAAAATTGAACAAATTGATGAAAATAGCATAATAACCCAAAAACCATTGAAATATAATTTTGAAGATCTAAAAGAATTTAAAATGCATATAAAAGAATTATTAGATAACAAATATATACAAGAAAGTAATAGCAAACATACAAGTCCAGCATTCATAGTAAATAAACACAGCGAACAAAAAAGAGGTAAAAGTCGTATGGTTATTGACTATAGAAATTTAAATGCAAAGACAAAAACATATAATTACCCCATACCTAACAAAGTATTAAAAGTAAGACAACTACAAGGATATAATTATTTTAGTAAATTTGATTGTAAATCAGGATTTTATCATCTAAAGTTAGAAGAAGAATCTAAAAAATTAACAGCTTTTACAGTACCACAAGGATTTTATGAATGGAACGTACTACCTTTTGGATATAAAAATGCACCAGGAAGATACCAACATTTTATGGATAATTATTTTAATCAACTAGAAAATTGTATAGTATACATAGATGATATATTGTTATATTCACGAACAGAAGAAGATCATATACAATTGTTAGAAAAATTTATACATATTATAACATACTCAGGAATAAGTTTAAGTAAGAAAAAGGCAGAAATAATGAAAAATCAGATAGAATTTTTAGGAATACAAATAGATAAGAATGGTATAAAAATGCAGAACCATATAGTACAGAAAATAATAAACTCTGACAAACAAATAGATACGAAAAAGAAATTACAATCATTTTTAGGATTAGTAAACCAAGTAAGAGAATATATACCTAATTTAGCAGAAAATCTAAAACCATTGCACAAAAAATTAAAGAAAGACGTAGAATATTATTTTGATAAAAAAGATCAAGAACAAATACAAAAAATAAAATCATTATGTAAGAAATTACCTAAATTATATTTTCCAGATGAAAATAAAAAATTTATATACATAGTAGAATCAGATGCAAGCGAAATAAGTTATGGAGGAGTACTAAAATATAAATACGATAAAGAAAAAATAGAACATCATTGTAGATATTACTCAGGGACATTTACAAATCCCGAAATAAAATGGGAAATAAATAGAAAAGAATTATATGCACTATATAAATGTTTATTAGCCTTTGAACCATATATAGTATATAATAAATTTATTGTAAGAACAGATAATACGCAGGTAAAATGGTGGATCACAAGAAAGATACAAGATTCAGTATCAACCAAAGAAATACGGAGACTAGTATTAAATATACAAAATTTTACATTTACGATAGAAGTAATAAGTACTAACAAAAATGTTATTGCAGATTACATTTCAAGACAAAGCTACACAGACGAATCTAGACCAAGAAAATACTCTTGAAAAAATATTCAATGCCATGACATTACTTTGTACCAAAGTAGATGGCCTGGAGAAAGAGATACAAAAAATGAAAAGTCAGCATCATGACGGTAAATATGCGGAACTAAGTCGATCAGAAGACTTAAAAACTCCAGAGCTAGAAGGTGACGATGGGAAACACCAAAAAACCCAAACTAACAATTTGTTACATGCAGCAACAGGTAGCACATCATCTACAAAAGAAGAAAAAAGATATGTTAATACAAATATGAATAAGATATTTGAGAAACCATTTGTAACCAGAAATCAAAACCCCTTATTTGTACCACCACAAGTAAATACCTACAAAGACAGCCTAGAACAAGACAAAAAAATCTATAATCATATAACCAGAGCCTATATAGAAAACATCCATAAAATACAAACCTTTTTGAACAAAAATCCCAGATCTAAAACTACCCAAAATCCACACGAAGATTATATTACCCAAACTCTACAAGGATACAATAAACTAATTGTTTTACCTAAGACAAATGCATATCTAGTGGCAACTTGGTATAACTATGGATTATTGAACACAGTATATACTCAGACAGGAGATGAAATAGCTACAATACCGGAGCTACACAAAGCATTCATGCACTACAAAAGGATAACTAAGGGAACCCTTTTTTATATAAGATTCTACTCAGCACCAACCGAAATACTTTATGATGAAATTAATCCAATTATACAAGTTATAAAAATTGGATTAACTAGAGAAATGATCATACCAGAAAAGATAGAAGAACAAGACGAGATACAAAAAGTGGAGATACCAGCATTTTATGCAGGAAAAAGAATTATTGGAATAGCTACTATCTTAAATGAGTTAACATCTAATTATTTAAACAACAATTCAATATGGAGTTATTATTCAAGAGAGCAAAAAATGATATATTCAAATTGTCGAGAAATAAGAGCAGCAGATATGGAAGAACTCAGGCAATGGGCACTAAGTCTACTAAAACCTGAGCAACAGCCGACTACAAGAGCTATAAGAAAGAATTTTATCTCATCGGAAATAATGACAAGATATTGTAAAACTATCGGACACAAATATCCGGATCATCAATGTTCTAAATGCCAAGGAGAAGATAACGTAATCCCAGACGTACAGCTGGAGTAAAAACAAGAAGCAACAAAAGTCGACAAGATAAAAACCAAGATAGAAATCAGCAAAGGAGGAAAAATTGTTTGTCCTAAAGAAAAGTTAGTGGAAAGAAAAGATAGTGGAAAGAAAAGTTAGTGGGAATAAAGATATGTAAAGTAGTTAGTAGTGAGTAACGTGTGTACATTACTAGAAGATAGTGGAACTTTATGTAACTATAGTTAGATATAAAGTAATCATAGTATAGAATATAGTAAGGTTACTTATTTTTGTATAAATAGATAACCATTATGGCATAGATAGGCAAGACTTTCTACACAGAAAGCAAGCCTCTTTGTACTACAAAAATATTCTCAATAAAAATATATCAGTTTCAAAGCTAAGCTATGGATCAAAATAATCCAGATATCACACAGGTACATAAATTTATGATTATGCATAGCTAAAATCTATTAATTCCTGAATATCATAGCATAATTAAATAAGTTTATGTTAGTTATTATTTACTAGAATTATTTGAGCATGTTTTTTAGTTTGTTAACATGAGGAAAAAAGGTAAAACTTCTAGACTATGCCGTCCTAAGGTTGAAACCATAGGCAAAGAAGCCGAGAGGGGAGTAAACAAAGTTGAAGGCCCTGTTAGGAAGTAATTACCTTTGAAAGTACGATGTTAACAGTGACAGGAAAACATGTTAAAATAATCTAGTTTATAGTAATCTAATATAGATCATTTGTTATGCATATGGTATAAGGGAATTATAGTTAAAAAATCATGAATATCCTTTTGCATGATGAAATGATATTAAATCACAAAATACTAATCTTGTATGTATTAAGAAACATAGAAATTACGGAACTAAAACAAATGATAGCCGCAGCTGATATTTAAAGAAGAAGAAGAAGAAGAATTAATGAATCAACTATGGTATGAAGATGAAATTCCAGAATTTAACTTAAGTGATTTAGAAATTCAATATTCCAATTAATGATAAATCAAGAATACTTAGAATATTGGCAACAAACTATAATAGATATTACTTTATTAAGTAATTTAATTAAAGAAAACATAGAAGCATTTCAACAAACTCACGACATACAATACATAGAGAATATATATTAGAAATCATAAAAGAAATTATAAGATTAATACCCCTAGAAAAGATGTATTATGACAAAATTAATTCATAATATATTTATGAATCAAATACGTACACTTCGGTGGAACAGAAATATTAATAAAAGCTTGTTTTAGAGAAGGAATAGATACACCAATAGAAATATATTTGGCGGATGACAGAATAGTAGAGCCAATAGAAAGAAGTATAATAAGTGCGGTAAAAGGAAATTTAATCTACCAAAAATTTAAATTTATAATAAGTGCTAATTATTCAGTAGCAATAAATGATAGAAATATAGATAAATCATTAGTATTATATTGGAAAATGTCAGGAATAGAGTTAGCCCCAGGAAGTAAAATATTTACATCCCGCTGTAAAAATCTATATGTATTAACAACAAAACATAAGATAACAGCAAAAAATAAGATAAATAAAATAAAAATAGAGAATCCTTTTGAACAAATTGTAACAGTGATAGATAATAATGATTATAGTTACAAAGAAATAGACATAGAAGAGGTTCTAGAAATAGTAAGTGATAGGATAAGTACATCAAAAAGAATAAAAAACATAGATAAAAATATTGATACGTCCCAACCCTTAAGAAAATCAGTAGAATATCAAAGAATAAAAGAAATTGAACCATATCACTACTATATAACTGGAATAATAGAACGAAGAAAACATATCATTATAATAAATACTGGACAAGAAGAAAATTATATACCAAGAGAATTAGTATCGAAAGAAGAGATAACCTCTAAAGAACAAGTATGCCCAGAATTACCAAAAGAATTGTTACATATAGAGGAAACAACTCAAAAAGAAATAATCATAGGAGGTATAATAATATTAATAGACTTTAAAATATATCAAGAAGACAATATAATATTAGGAATAAAATGGTTAGAAGAAATGAAACCATATAATTTAGAAAATACCCAATTAACAATAACTTATAAAAATAAAAAGATGATAATAAAAAGGGCAGTATGAAAATTTATATACTTGCAAAAATAATAGTAGAAAATTACTACAACAGATAATATACTCCAATGATAGATACAGGAGCAGAAGCAAACATGTGTAAACATAACTGTCTACTAGATGAAAAATGGGAAAAACTAAAAACACCTATAGTCGTCACAGGATTTAATAATGAAGGAAGTATGATAACATATAAAGCAAAAAATATAAAGTTACAAATATGGGATAAAATATTAACTATAGAAGATATATATAGTTATGAATTTATAAATAAAGATATGTTTTTAGGAATGCCATTTGTAGAAAAACTATATCCCCATGTAATAACAAAAATACATTGGTGGTTTACCACACCATGTAAGCAAAAGATAGGAGCAAAAAGAGTAAGTAATAAAAATAGAAAACCTACACCATGGATTAAAGAAAGTGAAAAAATCACTCAAAAACTAGAAAATGTTAAAGAAAATACTCACAATATAGAATTAATAATATTTTCAATAGACAAATTAAAATTAATTCAAGAAAAATTAGATATGTTATATAGTGAAGATCCCTTAAAAGGATGGGAAAATCATAAAACAAAAGTAAAAATTGAACTAATTGATGAAAATAGCATAATAACCCAAAAACCATTGAAATATAATTTTGAAGATCTAAAAGAATTTAAAATGCATATAAAAGAATTATTAGTTAACAAATATATACAAGAAAGTAATAGCAAACATACAAGTCCAGCATTCATAGTAAATAAACACAGCGAACAAAAAAGAGGTAAAAGTCGTATGGTTATTGACTATAGAAATTTAAATGCAAAGACAAAAACATATAATTACCCCATACCTAACAAAATATTAAAAGTAAGACAAATACAAGGATATAATTATTTTAGTAAATTTGATTGTAAATCAGGATTTTATCATCTAAAGTTAGAAGAAGAATCTAAAAAATTAACAGCTTTTACAATACCACAAGGATTTTATGAATGGAACGTACTACCTTTTGGATATAAAAATGCACTAGGAAGATACCAACATTTTATGGATAATTATTTTAACCAACTAGAAAATTGTATAGTATACATAGATGATATATTGTTATATTCACGAACAGAAGAAGATCATATACGATTGTTAGAAAAATTTATACATATTATAACATACTCTGGAATAAGTTTAAGTAAGAAAAAGGCAGAAATAATGAAAAATCAGATAGAATTTTTAGGAATACAAATAGATAAGAATGGTATAAAAATGCAGAACCATATAGTACAGAAAATAATAAACTCTGACGAACAAATAGATACGAAAAAGAAATTACAATCATTTTTAGGATTAGTAAACCAAGTAAGAGAATATATACCTAATTTAGCAGAAAATCTAAAACCATTGCACAAAAAATTAAAGAAAGACGTAGAATATTATTTTGATAAAAAAGATCAAGTTCAAATACAAAAAATAAAATCATTATGTAAGAAATTACCTAAATTATATTTTCCAGATGAAAATAAAAAATTTATATACATAGTAGAATCAGATGCAAGCGAAATAAGTTATGGAGGAGAACTAAAATATAAATACGATAAAGAAAACATAGAACATCATTGTAGATATTACTCAGGGACATTTACAAATCCCGAAATAAAATGGGAAATAAATAGAAAAGAATTATATGCACTATATAAATGTTTATTAGCCTTTGAACCATATATAGTATATAATAAATTTATTGTAAGAATAGATAATACGCAGGTAAAATGGTGGATCACAAGAAAGATACAAGATTCAGTAACAACCAAAGAAATACGGAGACTAGTATTAAATATACAAAATTTTACATTTACGATAGAAGTAATAAGTTCTAACAAAAATGTTATTGTGGATTACATTTCAAGACAAAGCTACACACACGAATCTAGACCAAGAAAATACTCTTGAAAAAATATTCAATGCCATGACATTACTTTGTACCAAAGTAGATGGTCTGGACAAAGAGATACAAAAAATGAAAAGTCAGCAGCATGACGGTAAATATGCGGAACTAAGTCGATCGAAAGACTTAAAAACTCCAGAGCTAGAAGGTGACGATGGGAAACACCAAAAAACCCAAACTAACAATTTCTTACATGCAGCTACAGGTAGCACATCATCTACAAAAGAAGAAAAAATATATGTTAATACAAATATGAACAAGATATTTGAGAAACCATTTGTAACCAGAAATCAAAACCCCTTATTTGTACCACCACAAGTAAATACCTACAAAGACAGCCTAGGACAAGACAAAAAAATCTATAATCATATAACCAGAGCCTATATAGAAAACATCCATAAAATACAAACCTTTTTGAACAAAAATCCCAGATCTAAAACCACCCAAAATCCACACGAAGATTATATTACCCAAACTCTACAAGGATACAATAAACTAATTGTTTTACCTAAGACAAATGCAAATCTAATGGCAACTTGCTATAACTATGGATTATTGAACACAGTATATACCCAGACAGGAGATGAAATAGCTACAATACCGGAGCTACACAAAGCATTCATGCACTACAAAAGTTTAACTAAGGGAACCCTTTTTTATATAAGATTCTACTCAGCACCAGCCGAAATACTTTATGATGAAATTAAGCCAATTATACAAGTTATAAAAATTGGATTAACTAGAGAAATGATCATACCAGAAAAGATAGAAGAACAAAACGAGATACAAAAAGTGGAGATACCGGCATTTTATGCAGGAAAAAGAATTATTGGAATAGCTACTATCTTAAATGAGTTAACATCTAATTATTTAAACAACAATTCAATATGGAGTTATTATTCAAGAGAGCAAAAAATGATATATTCAAATTGTCGAGAAATAAGAGCAGCAGATATGGAAGAACTCAGGCAATGGGCACTAAGTCTACTAAAACCTGAGCAACAGCCGACTACAAGAGCTATAAGAAAGAACTTTATCTCATCGGAAACAATGACAAGATATTGTAAAACTATCGGACACAAATATCCGGATCATCAATGTTCTAAATGTCAAGGAGAAGATAACGTAATCCCAGACGTACAGCTGGAGTAAAAACAAGAAGCAACAAAAGTCGACATGATAAAAACCAAGATAGAAATCAGCAAAGGAGGAAAAGTTGTTTGTCCTAAAGAAAAGTTAGTGGAAAGAAAATATAGTGGAAAGAAAAGTTAGTGGGAATAAAGATATGTAAAGATATGTAAAGTAGTAAGTAGTGAGTAACGTGTGTACATTACTAGAAGATAGTGGAACTTTATGTAACTATAGTTAGATATAAAGTAATCATAGTATAGAATATAGTAAGTTTACTTATTTTTGTATAAATAGATAGCCATTATGGCGTAGATAGGCAAGACTTTCTACACGGAAAGCAAGCCTCTTTGTACTACAAAAATATTCTCAATAAAAATATATCAGTTTCTAAGCTAAGCTATGGATCAAAATAATCCAGATATCACACAGGTACATATATTTATGATTATGCATAGCTAAAATCTATTAATTCCTGAATATCATAGCATAATTAAATAAGTTTATATTAGTTATTATATACTAGAATTATTTGAGCATGTTTTTTAGTTTGTTAACATGAGGAAAAAAGGAAAAACTTCTAGACTATGCCGTCCTAAGGTTGAAACCATAGGCAAAGAAGCCGAGAGGGGAGTAAACAAAGTTGAAGGCGCTGTTAGGAAGTAATTACCTTTGAAAGTACGATGTTAACAGTGGCAGGAAAACATGTTAAAATAATCTAGTTTATAGTAATCTAATATAGATCATTTGTTATGCATATGGTATAAGGGAATTATAGTTAAAAAATCATGAATATCCTTTTACATGATGAAATGATATTAAATCACAAAATACTAATCTTGTATGTATTAAGAAACATAGAAATTACAGAACTAAAACAAATGATATGGCAGCTGATATTTGAAGAAGAAGAAGAAGAATTAATGAATCAACTATGGTATGAAGATGAAATTCCAGAATTTAACTTAAGTGATTTAGAAATTCAATAGTTCGATTAATGATAAATCAAGAATACTTAGAATATTGGCAACAAACTATAATAGATATTACTTTATTAAGTAATTTAATTAAAGAAAACATAGAAGCATTTCAACAAACTCACGACATACAATACATAGAGTATATATTAGAAAACATAAAAGAAATTATAAGATTAATACCCCTAGAAAATATGTATTATGACAAAATTAATTCATAATATATTTATGAATTGGG
>NC_064288.1:23971032-24080816 GCF_019186545.1 Solanum stenotomum
CCCCCCCCCCCCCCCCCCGCCCAACTTGGTTATCTTTTTGGACAATATTGAGGTCCTCCTCAAGGACCCCTTGGATGGTCCTTGGGGGGCCATACCCAGACGTTTAATCCCTAAACATTTCATTCTAAGTATGAGAGTCACTTCGTCGAGTTTTAACCCTCATACGACACTCCAAAACTCATACGAAAGTCTCTATGACTAACTAGTTCAACTTACTAGTTTCCGGGCATTATAGTCGTGTCTTGACTTTTAACCCCTAAATTCCTCAACCTTCACTCGGGAAACCATTTAACAACATTTAATCAAGTTTCCAACTTCAAACTCACATGTGAGGCTCTAGTTTCACCTACTAGATTCTGTCAAGCAATAGCTTGGTTTTACTAGTTTTTACGAGGTGTTACATTATCTCCCTCTTAGGAACATTTGTCCTCGAATGACACTTGAAACACTTAATGGAATTAAAGACTCAAGACTAGCAGCCCAAACAAGCATGAAACATCACAATAATGCACAATTCAAAATACACTATTCACAATGTGCGCTCATTCAAGGAGCTAGGGAACATCAACTCCAATTCAACTTGATCAATGCAATGCAAGGAAGTATGAACAATATTTAAACAACCTATTCATGCATGAGATTGTCATTACTTGTCATATTCGAGGAGGAACTACCATCTCCTAACTAAAACATATCCATTTATTCTTCTCATGAAGTACAATAAGCAAATCTTACTCAAAGCACCACAACATCAGGGAAACAATTCACATGAACTCATTTTCTTTCAAGACACAAGTTTTCATGAACATGCATTGTATAAAGAAGTCATGCCAACATATAAGCACATAACAACATTATTAGCTAGGCATACCATCTCCCCCTTAGGAGTGAGCCTATACCATCACTTCTAAACATCATTAATCACAAAATCATAGGGAGAATGACATTTTCTCATAAAAAGAAAGCTCAACACAATCAACATGGAGCCCAAGTGCCATTTCACCAAAAGCACAACAAAGCAAGTTCATCACATCATCTCATGAAGTCAAATATGCCATCTCCATATCAGAATGCACAACAACATAAGGAACATGTAAATCATGAAAAAATCCATTTTATACAAAGTAAGAATCTTTCAAAAACATGCAACACATAAGGAGATCATGGAAATTTCTAAAACACTCATGACCCCTAGATATAGAACAAGCCCAAAAATGAACTCTTGGTCTCAAGCTAGAATAGGAATAGAACAAAAGATGAGGCTATTGGGACTTTCAATCAATGTTTCTATTCAAGCACACGATCTCCCCCTTGGGAGTAAGCTCCTTTTGTTTTTACAAAAACCTCAATTATTACTCCTTTCTAACAAACTCAAGCTTTACCAAGGCTCATTTTAACCTTACCGGGCTCATAAACCAATAGAGGTCTAATAGTCATGGATCCAAATCCTACCAAGGTTAACAAAAGTAACACTTTGGGACAAGGAAATTATAGGGCACACATAACATCCAAGACTCCTAAATCATGAAATGAGTCAATGAGAACTTATCATCTAACGCCAGAGGAGAAATAGAAGGGGACATAAGGATATTGGGACATCTCGTTGGACCTTGGCCTCCCAATTAAGTACCTTCAACTAACATCCTTACTAAAATACCACTCCTCCAAATTTTCATGGAAGCACTTTCTCATTCTTTTATTTCTTAACTTGCCAGTCTAAGATCCCAATTGCTACTTCTTGATTGGAGAGGTTCTCATCTAAGTACTCTTGCTCACAAGCAACCTTACAACCACCACTCAAAGTCTCATATGATCCCACCAAGACGGGATTAAACTTTCTAAACTCACTACACCTCTTAAGGTGAGATTTTTAAGCAAGCCTAATTCATGAACATCAAGGACACTCAATGACCTTACCATCCAAGCACATTATCCCCCACTTCGGGTAAGCCTATACAAACTCTTTACAACATCACACAATATGATTCTAAACCATGGAGGATTACTCTTATATCCTCTTTTAAAGGAGTCTACTCACTCAACATCTATAGGCACCACTCAAGCACCACTATTCCACCAAAAATCCAACACATCCTAGAACTCTTTAGTGCTAAGTTGGGTTATACCAACCACCACATATGTTCATAATTAAACCCATGAATACTAAGGACAACAGAAAAGTTCATCATATCCAATTTATCAAGTCACAAAAGACAAGTATTACCGGAATAGAAATAAACATGAAACACATACCGGGAGCAACATTAGGAGGATACTCTTGTTCACCTCTATCTTGAAGAGCATCAGACCTAACTTTCTTCCTTTTCTTTCCCCTAGTGGCAAGTATCAGGAAATCTTTTATTTTGTGGTCACTCCTACCACATCCATAACAATCATTTGTGTCGGCTAGACACTTCCCATTCTGTTTCTTTCTACACCTACCACAAGTATGCCTAATCACATAAGATCCACTATGACTCACTCCTTCATATTTTGGGGTAGACACCTCCTTTCGGGTTAAATCTTAGGGGAACCTAGAAGAGCTTTGTCCATGAAACCTTTGTCTCTTTCAATACTACTAAGGTTGGATCAAGACAATTCTAGACCATTTCATCGCTTATTATCACCTTTGGTGGGATCTACCAACCAACCATGTCTATGTATTATCTACGCACCCTACTCAAAATGACCATACTTAAGATCAATCTTAAAAGACAACTAACTCTTTGGAATTGGTCAACACTTAAACTTTTTTTCCTTACCTCAACTAGGTGGTACATGTACCCTAAGGTCAACTTCAAGACACAACATAATTCAGACTTATGGCATAGAATTTCCCCCATTTTCCACTCTAGAATAAGTTCATTCGGGAACTAACAATTTGACTATACGGGTTCTACTATCAACTAAACATAACCTCACAATCACCTTGCTAGGTAGGCACACTATCTCCCCCTTGGGAGTAAGCCTACCCAAATTCTTCTAACCAACCTTCATAACACAAAGGCAACTATGAAATATTATTAACACTAAAGGCAATATCAAAAACTATTACCTCAAATTTCACAAGTCACATAGCCATAATTGGCATCACAACCAACCTTTCTCCCTCACTCCTTGTAGCAAAAGCTCTTTAAGTGGTCATACCCTAAAGACCATCTGATAAGGAATAGGAGAAAGACCTTATGAATTTATGCTCTATAGCACGACTAAAGAATGAAGAAGTGAAGTTTTTCCTAACATCCGATAGCCTCCTTTTCATAAAATGTGGCGCGCTTCACATTTATGAACAAGACCCTACTAGATGTGGTTTGAGACATCCTAAAAACCATCCCAAAAACCTTAGGCTCTAATGCCACGTTTGTCACGACCCAAGGATAACACCAAGATGTAACACGGTGTACTTGACCCCGAAGAGGTCTCCTACAAGCCTCTAGCATCATCATTACATAAGACATAGAAAATAATGCGGAAAATCTAAAACTTTCTTACAATCGAAGTGTCTTATAAAAATAAAAGAGTATTTATGACACTATGTCTCAAACCATCTATTAAACTAGGAATAAAATGCTTTAATACAAACATAGAGACACGACCCTTACAAAAGTAAAAAACATAAAAGTAAAGACAACAAAGGACATGTGGTTGAGCCCTCGAATACAATGAGGATTCACCAATCTTCTTCTTCTTGATCTCCTATGAACCTAGTCACGAGGATGAAATCCAATATCTGCAAAGCCTACACTTATAGAAAATGTAAGAAGAAGGGATTACCACAAAAAGTACTAAGTGTGGAAGCCATGCACAAAATCATTAAAACATGCATGAAAAGGGATACTTCATTTTAAATCATGCTATATGCCATTTTTGAAGATCATCTTTGAAATAGTTGGAGAATGCAACCAATAAGGCAACTTACATATATTTCCTTACAACATGATGATATCATTATAATAATAAGTATAGTCTCAAACATCAACACAATACAAATCCCAATCTTCACAATACATAGCCTCCAATCACAAGGTAATACAAGTCAAATACCAAGATCATCTCATCATTAAGTAATCATCACATAAGCAACCCCTAAGAAATACTTGTGCAATGTATGGTAACTAACATTCATTTACAATGTACAACACAAGACAATATCACATTTTATGGTAAATCCATTACCTTGGTAACCCCTAAGGAACACTTGTGCAAAGTGTGGTTGGCATCCCATAATACCAACCCCACCAAGCTCATGCAGTTCATCCTTAAACCTCATTATATTTAATAATCACAAATAAGGAGATAGTCATGTACATTACTTAAATTATATGGATAGTCATTCATAACAACTATCCATCCAATATACATGCGTGTATACAAATCTCATCATAATTCAAAGGAACCATCCTATGTCATCCTACTAAGTCTATTTGTGCAATGTAGAAGTGAAGTCCCATACCCCCATTCTTACTAAGTAAATCTCATTAAGAAGTCATAGTCTAATTCGTGTTTCTTTCATTATCTTTATTATTTAGGAAAAAGTTGTCACAACCGACATAGACCATGTGAGCTACATGGAATCCGGTGTTTTACCCCCACACCGAAAAGAGGGTGTCCTACTTTCCTAAGGTAGAACTAAATATATATGTATAAGGTGGATCCACTAGTTAAGTCCTATGTTGGCACGTAATTATGGGATACGGAGATTGCTTCTAGAAACTCTACATCTTGCATTACCGGAGGAGTTCCCATCTCATGAGTTCACTAAGACGACAAAACCTATTGCATTAGCGGAAGGGCCTTTAACTCATTGTTGATATCCAATCGGTGCTAAACATTATTTCCCAAATTATACATTGATAGTATTTAAATTGTATCTACATGTGTGAAGGAGATACTTTATCCTTCGTTCAATACAATTCATCAAAATAGCTGGTAGATTCATTAAAGGTGAGGATGTACTTTGAACCTTAGAATCAACATTAGTGGGTATAACTTTCACACCGAGATCATGTGTTCTCAAGACAATGCACTTTCAATCAACACAATAGAATCAACATGGTAATTTACATTTCATGCATAGTAATGTGTAAAGGTGCATATGAGAACTATACTTTTAATTAACACCACTGATACATCATGATCATGTTTATGCATGGAGTGTGTGAGTGTGTGTAATTGTCCTTGCAATGACAAAAGAACAACATTATAATAATGGACACTTCATTCACAATTAAATGTAAGGGTAAGGGAAGAATGGCCTTTCAACAATACTTCAATATACCCAATATTCATAGGACCATCAACTTCTAAGTAAATCATGAGTTCACACACAATATTATCAACATGAAAAAACCATCACAATATGCCCATCAAGGGCTATGGACCAACTCATCCCAGATACATATCAAACAATAGATAAGGGAATACTATGATCCAACAACTCATCAATACATTAATCACATCATGATTGACACTTTATACTTCAAGTATTCACAAGCATACACATGATATCATGATCAAGTTAATTCATGTTTAGAAGAATTACCCTTAACCAATTCAAGTCTAGGTGATCTAGTCTAAGGCATTACATTGAGAACTTCATCATTCTTGGAGGATCACATTTAAAACCTCAATTAGCCTCTTTCGTGGCACAACCCTAGACTATATCAATTAACCTTAGAAATATTAGTTTAGTCAAGTATATATGTAAAATCATACTTAGATCATGCAATTACATCATAATTAATCACCTCCACCTTTCAAGTGGATCAGCAAGTTCATATACAATCTTCATCAATATATACAACCCTAGCAAGTTGCCCTTCAAGGCTAAGAATCAAGATCAACCCTAACTTACTAGAATTACCATGTTATATAGAGACACATCATGATTCAACAACATAATAAACCTAGACACAATTGATCATTAAGCTTCCATGATCAATCAAGCCACACCAATCAATCATGGGTCCAAGAGAGATTTTAATCAAAAATCACCAATATTTCACTAATTCAATCATAAATCATCAAAATCAATCATAATAAACCTTAATTAAACAATTGAATTCGTTTTGGAAGAAGAACCATGACTGGATTTGAAAACCCTAGATTTGGAGAATTTGAAAACATAGTTGAAGGGGCTTCTTGGTGATAGCTAACCAAGAATAAATAACTCCCATACCTTAAGTGTAGAATCCTTCCACATTCGTAGTGAATAGCTTCTTTCTTCAAGCTCTAACTTGGTTTCCTTCTAGGTTCTTCAATGGAGTTTCTAGAGAGAAGATTTTGGGAGAGAAGGGTAGTTGGGTTTTGATTTGGGGTCTTGGGTTATAATGAGTTAATGAAGTGTTTTAATGTCTTAAAATTGTTTATATTGGTCTATTAAATCCGTATGAAATGAACCTAGACTAAAATAATTAAACACCTAACTAATTCCCAAACCCCTAACTTAAACTAAAAGTCACCTGAAACTACCCAAACCACGGAGCCCATCCACGGACAGTGGATGGGTTCACAGAGCGTGTTGTTGCTCCGTGGTCCATGGCTGAGGCTCAAAAGTGGAGGCCATGACTCCCTAGACCAACTTCTGACCCACGACCCCAACCCATGGGATGTCGGTCCATTGACGATTTGTCATTGCCACTCGTGATTCCAAGTTGTTTTAATAGCTTTTTGGACAATGTTGAGGTCCTCCTCAAGGACCCCTTGGGTGCTCCTTGGAAGGTCGTACCCAGAAGTTTAACCCCTAAACATGTCATTCTAATTACGGAAGTCACTTCGTCAAGTTTTAACCCTCATATGACACTCTAAAACTCCTACGAAAGTCTCTACGACTAACTTGTTCAACTTACTAGTTTCTAGGCGTTATAGTCATGTCTTGACGTTTGACCCCTAAATTCCTCAACCTTCACTCGGGAAACCATTTAATCAAGTTTCCAACTTCAAACTCACATGTGAGGCTCTAGTTTCACCTACTAGATTTTGTCAAGCATTAGCTAGGTCTTACTAGTTTTTACGGGGTGTTACACCACGGGTCGTGGTGATAAGCGTGGTAAGCTAGGCAGTGAGCTAGACAAACTGCCCAAAAAAGAGACCCTCCCCTTGAGCCACTAGACACCTCGTGAAGGCCATTATGGGCCGTGGGAGAGGTCGTGGTCCTTAACTAGTATTAGGGAGGTACGTGGTGTAAAGCCAAGGCAATGTTCAAGAGACCACGGGCACCACTACGGGCCGTGTGACCCTTGACGGCTCATAAGGTCACTCGTGAAGAGTGGTGCGACAACTTCTGGTTGGGGTCTTTAGTGTCTTTTCCGGTTTTAATTAGATTAATACTATGTCGTTTTACCCAAGCCTAGGACCCCTATATAAGTGATTTTAACCCCAAACTATCCCATCCAAGTCATTATTTCCAAAACCCAAAAGAAATCCCAAAGTTCTTCTCTCAAATATTTCTCTCTCTAGAACTTGAAGAAGAAGAATGAGTTAGAGCTAGGATCAAGGTCAAGTCTCCATTCCTCAAACATTTGGTGTCTTTGTTATCAAGGTATGATGGCTTTTCATCCATGGAATCCTTTTTTCCATGGAGTACCTAAGACTCCCCAATTGAAAGGTAGAAATTCCCCAATTTGAGTTAGGGTTTTCTTCTAATGTTATGGGTATTGATGAATGTTGATCCAAATGATTGGGTTATGACTGTTTATGCATGAGTTGATAGGATTACATATTTTTAGGATGAATTTATATGTACCCATTCTTAACCCATGTCTAGAAAGATTAATTGATATAAATGGGTTTTATGCCATGAAAGAAGAATTTGTGGTTTAGATATATTCTTATAGGATTGATGAGACACACTAGAAGTCGTTTGAGATTGAAGCATAATTATGATTATGATTAAAATTGTCTTGACATTGAGCCATGTATGATGAATTATGATCATTAGGGCTTTAAGAGTAAATCTAATATGATAATGGTTGATTATTGTATAGAATTGTTGTGAAAGGGATTTACCCACATGATTTTCTTTATGAATGTATGAATGTGAAAGGTTTCCTCACATAGAATGATTCTAGGTTGAAAGGCTTGCTCACCTAAAATGAATCAAAGGATTTATGAACCATGATAATAAGACCTAGCTTGGTTTAGCATAATGACATGCTTCTCTATGGATAGCTTGGATTATAATAATGAGAAACTTCTCCATGGATAACATGGTTTAGCATAATGAGGTGCTTCTCCATGGATAGCTTGCATTATCATAATGAGGTGCTTCTCCATGGGTATCTTGAATTGGTAAGATGATACCACTTCATGGTAGCTTGGATTGGTAATGTGATGCCTCCATGGTACCTTGGATTTGTGAGCAGATGATACCTTTCCATCGTAGCTTGGGTTGGTAAGATGGCACCTTCCCATGGATAAGTTGGATTGCCATGATGATGTGCTCTTCCATGGGCAATGACTTAGCTTAGATTTGCAAGATGACGTGCCTTCCATGGATATTAAGAACAACTAAGAATGGACTACTCTCCATCAAGTTTAGAATAGTTATGATGAAACAAGGCTATTTCAAGGAAGTATCGTATGTATGTTTTTAAGATGAGATTCACATGTTATGATATGTGATGATCTTGGATGATGGCCTAAGGTTGCCTACTATGATGAGTAAGATAAGTGGAGGATTTCCCATTGTTTGGTTAAGTATGTTTTGAGGTTACTTCAAGGAGTATTCCTCTTATGTTGATATGTTCTATTATGCGCATTGATTATGCTTATGACTTATATTGTCTAACTCTTATCCTTATGTTGATGTTTATGCAAGCTATCATATTTAGTACATGTTTGTACTAACACATACGTTTGCCTACATTTCTTATCCAAATGTAAGGTTTGTGATCTCGACTCTCATCCCCATGGCTAGGATCTTTGTAGAAAGCAAGCTTGAATATTGGTGACTCATCATAGCATTCGAGAATTTGGCCGCCATTTCTTTTATGTCTTTTCATATTATGTTTTGAGAATTATTGTTGGGTTGTGTCCCAAGATATTCATGTTTTAGATGGTTTTGAGACAAAGTGTAATCGACTTCTGCTTTTGATATGAACACTTTGATTGTGCGAATTTTTTTAGAAATATCGTATTTTCTACTATCTTATGTTATGAAAGCTTAGTGGCTTATATGAGGCCTCTTGGGGTCTTGTATGCCATGTTAAGACTAGGGTGTACCCCTGGGTCGTGACATTTTCCGGACAAAGTTCCCCCAATGCTCCTCCTAAATTCAACAAAGATAGGGTGTCTAACCCTAAAACTCAAGGAGGAAATGGTGGTGGATCTTCATCGTCTACTTGTGCAAAATGTGGAACAAAGCATTAGGGAAACTGCCTAGCCGGTTCTGATATGTGTTTTGGTTGTGGCAAGGCAGATAATAAGATAAGGGATTGTCCCTTAGTTGTTAAGAATGTAGGAGGAAATTGTCGATGGGCTCAACCTTACCCTTTGGAAGGTTCTAGTGGGAGTAAGAAGCGATACATATTTTATGCACTCTAAACTTGTCATGATCAAGAGGGTTCTCCAGATATGGTTACCAGTATGTTGAAAGTATTTCATCTTGATGTTTATGCTTTGCTTGATCCCGATCCTACCTTGTCTTTTATGATATCATATGTGGCTATGAGGTTTGATATTCTTCTGGATATGTTATTAGACCATTTTTTCATCTATACTCCTATTGATGAATCTATTATGACTAATAGAGTCTATAGAAATCATCACTCTCCTCATCCCATAAAGTCACTCATGTTGATCTTGTAGAGCTTGATATGTTAGATTTGGATGTTATCCTTGGTATGGATCAGTTGTATTCATTTCATGCTTCTGTTGATTGTAGAACCCGAGAAGTCAAGTTTCAAATTCCGAGTGAGCCTATCCTAGAGTGGAAAGGGGAAAATTCTATGCTGAAAGGTCAGTTTGTTTCTTATCTTAAATCTAGAAAGATGATTTATAAGGGTTGCATATACCTTCTAGTTTGGGTGAGGGATACGGATTCTGAAACCCCTACTCTTGAGTCGGTCTCCATTGTAAATGAATTTCCAGAAGTATTTCCTGATTATATAGTCGATGTACCTCCCGGAAGGGAAATAAACTTTGGTTTTGACCTACTCCCTATCTCTATCTTTCCTTACTTATTGACTCTAACAGAACTTAAGGAATTATAGGAGCAATTGAAATATATGTTGGAAGGGTTTCATTCGACCGAGTATCTCTCCATGGGGTGCTCCAGTCTTATTTGTTCGAAAGAAAGATGGTTCACTTTGTATATGTATCGACTAGCGTCAGTTAAATAGGGTTACCATTAAGAATAAGTATCATCTTCCAAGGATAGATGATTTGCTTGATCAACTACAAGGAGCAAGTTACTTCTCTAAGATTGACCTCTGGTCGGGTTATCACCAATTGAGGGTGATGAAAGATGACATTCCAAAGATGGCTTTTCATACTCGATATGGTCATTATGTGTTTTTGGTAATGTCATTGGGGTTGATTAATTCTCCGGAAACATTTATGGATTTGACTAATAAAGTGTTTAGACAATACCTTGATATGTTCGTGATTGTGTTGATTGAAGATATCTTGATCTATTCAAGGAGTAAAGACGAGCATACCAAACATTTGAGGATTATGTTACAAGTCCTCAAGCACCAATAACTCTTTGCAAAGCTTAGTAAGTGTGAATTTTGGTTGAGATCCATGGCTTTTCTTGGTCACATTGTTTCCGGAAAGTGTATTGAGGTAGACCTCTATCCCCTTCTAATATTAGAAGTTCCTTGGGTATATCCGGCTACTATAGATTGTTTGTGGAAGGGTTTTCTTCAATTGCCTCAACATTAACAGCATTGACCCAAAATAAAGTCAAATTCTTATGGTCGGAAGCTTGTGAAAAGAGTTTTCAAGAATTGAAGGATAGACTTACTTCCGCTTCGGTGTTGACTTTACCGGAGGGAACCGATGGGTTTTTTTTTATTGTGGAGCTTCACGAATTGGGTTAGGATGTGTCCTTATGCAAAATAGGAAAGTCATTGCCTATGCTTCAAGGCAGCTTGAGATTCACGAAAAGAACTATCCTACCTATAACTTAGAACTAGTGGTGGTTGTGTTTGCTTTAAAGATTTGGACGCATTAATTATATGGTGTTCATGTTAATACCTTTACCAACCACAAAAGTTTGCAATATGTTTTCAAACAGAAAGAACTAAATATTTGCCAAAGAAGGTGGCTTGAGTTACTAAAGGATTATTACATGGGTGTTGTCTATCACCCAAACAAGGCGAATATGGTGGCGGATTCTCTTAGTCGGTAATCAATGGGTAGTGTTGCTCATATTAAAGATGATAAGAAGGAGTTGGTTCGTGATGTTCCTAGATTAGCCCGATTGGGTGTTCGATTAGTTGTCTCCACCAAAGGTGGTGTTATGGTCTATAATGGTTTAGAATCGTGTTTTGTGTCAGATCTGAAGGACAAGCAAGGTGTTGATCCGAATTTGGTCGAATTGAAGGAAGTGGTGCTTGAGAAGTGCTTCGATACCCGGGTTGTTTGTGTGTTCCCAATGATGATGACCTATGGGGGTAAATCTTATCAAAAGCTCATAGTTCTTGAGATTCCATTCACTTGAGAGCCACAAAGATGTACCTTGATTTGCGGGAGGTCTATTGGTTTAATGGGATGAAGAAGGATAGTGCGAAATTTATGGCTAAGTGTCTTAATTGTCAACAAGTGAAAGTTGAACATAAAAAGTCGGGAGGTTTGTCCCAAGATATCAGTATTCCTACTTGGAAGTGGGAAGATTTGAATATGGACTTCATTGTTGGTTTACCCCGCACCCGGAAACAACATGACTCAACTTGGGTTATTGTGGATTGAATGATAAAATTGGCACATTTCGTTCCCATCAAGGTTTCTTAATCGGCGGAGGACCATGCTAAGTTGTACGTGAGAGAAATGGTTAGGCTTCATGGAGTGCCCTTACCCATTATCTCCGATCGGGGTTCCCAATTCACTTCTTAGTTTTGGAAATCTTTCCAAAAGGGGCTTGGTACTCGTGTTAAGCTTAATACGGCCCTACATACTCAAATAGATGGGGAAACGGAGCGTACTATCCAAACTTTGAAAGATATGATGAAAGCTCGCGTAATTAACTTTAAGAGAAATTGGGATGATCATTGGCCTTTGATTGAGTTTTCATATAACAATAGATATCATTTAAGCATTGTTATGGCTCCATTTCAGGAACTATATGGTAGGAAGTGTAGATCTCTTATTGGTTAGTTTGAAGTGCGTGAAGTTTCTTGGATAGGACCTGAATTGGTACATGAAGCTATAGAGAACATTTGGCTTATTAGAGAAAGGTTGAAAAAGACTCAAAGTCGACAAAAGTCCTATGCCGATGTTAGAAAAAGACACCTTGTGTTTGATGTAGATGATTCAGTCTATTTTAAAATTTCTCCCATGAAGGGTATGGTGAGATTTAGAAAGAAAGAGAAACTTAGTCCCTGTTATGTGGGGCCATAAGAGATTTTGAGGCGGATCGGTAAAGTTGCTTATGAACTTGATTTACCTAATGACTTGGCATCAGTGCATCTAGTTTTCCATGTCTCCTTGTTGAAGAAATGTGTCGGTGATTCAGCAGCTATAGTATCATTGGAGAGTCTTGGTATAAAGGATAGTCTTTCTTATGAACAAGTTTCAGTTGAGATTTTAGACCGGCAAGTTCGGAAGTTAAAAAATAAAGAAGTTGCTTTCGTAATGTTCTTTGGACGAATCAGTTAGTTGAAGGTGCTACTTGGGAGGCCCAGGCCTATATGATATCCTGTTATCCTCATCTCTTACCCTCTGTTCCTGCTCAAGCTTGAATTATTTAGATCTTCATATTTTACTCTTTTGGTTCATGCGTCTTAGTTATTGATGTAATTCTCTCTAAGAATTACGAATGAAAATGGGGAAATCAAAGACAGGAAATAAAAATAGAAGAAGAGATACAAGAGAAGGAACAATTGGCAACTAAAGGATGTATTAAATCCTAAAACCTCCAATTGCAATCCCTAAACAAGCGCCGAATCTAGATAAATAGATTGACAAAAGAAAAGGAAATCAAAAGCAACCTAAATGTATATTAATCCAAATCAAGTACCGAATCTCTTATGATGACCCCAAGGAAATTAAATCTCCAAGCAACTCCCATTTCCAAACAATGTTCAATAAAAGCATCACCAAACTCTCAAGTCTCTCAAAGGAGATCCAATTCATCAATCATCCATATTAAAAATAGTCTACCTAAAAGAGAACCTATACTTGTTATTTACAGTTTTAGGCCATTATTATATAAGAGCCTAAAAATAGCCCAAATGAGGAGAAGGGTTAGCTGGGTCGTTCTCCCCTAAGGGACTCGGCGAGTCACCAATCCAATTGTCAAATTGGATCTTCTCTATAGATCCCTAGAACTTTAGGCGATCTTAGAGCCCTCGACTAAGCCATTAGGCGAGTCGCCGAAGTGACCTCTAGCTCCACGAATGTTGCAGCTTCTTCACTTGCTCTTCCTTGCTTCGTTAGACCTCCCACACTCCAAGATATCATCCTAACATTGTATTGCTCAATTGGGAGCTCCTTCCAAGAGTGTATGTTACTATTCGAGGCATGGAGTCCCCTATTTGTCATCAACTCAAGTTCAAGAACCTTCATCTTTGTGAATAGTCCTTCTATACATTTAAGCTCCTAAACTTGGCTTGGAGTGAGTGGCCTTGAGGTAATATGGATTGCATCATTCTTCCCTTCTTGAAAAGGATTCGTCCTCGAATACAAACCTTGCAAAACCATAGGGAAGGCAAATAACAACAAGATCCTCATGGCATGAGGGTTATTGTTAGCAATAACTATTCTATCACCATTCCAAGGATGCACAAACTTAGCATATAACCAAGAATCAAAATGATCAACAAAGGGAGTGTAACCCATCAAAACAAGAGATACTTTGCTACTCAAGAGACTTTCACCAAAGGGAAGAGTGAAGGAACCATTACACTTAGGCAAAAACACATGTAAACCCTCATTGGTTCCACATTTTAACAAGCACAATTCTCCTTTTAAGTCTAGTAGCACATGAACACCCTCATACCTAAGTGCAAAGTGATAAACAGTGTTAACTCAAGTTAAGACTCCATCCAATGTGATAGTTAACTTCAAAAATGTAATTCTTACCAACTCTTATTACTTGATCCTATGTGCTTGAATGAGGTATGTTTGCCAACTTGTGTTGGGAATATTTTTATACTTGACCCCTATCAACACCAAGTAAGAATCATATGAAAGAAAGAAAGTGTTACTACCACACTTATCACAATTTAAGCCAACACCAGGGTCAAAATGATAATTAGTCCACATAATTGAGTCATACAAACAAGTATAGATCTTAATGGTACCCCAACCCAAATGCAATGCACCTTTAACTCAAGCATGAGACTCATCATATGCAAAAGGCTATTAGAGGAAGGTGCCATGCCCACTCGGGTCCTCTAAGGTGTTCCTATAAGCAAGATCACAACTAGGTTCAAGGATCCTAGCACTCATTACATCACAAGATGGAACACACAAAGACATGATGATGAATTTAAGATAAACTTCACCTTCTCTTGAAAAATAACCCCTACCCCCACAAGATGCACAATCAATAAGATCATACTCAAAGTGATACTAAAGAAAGGGGTTTAGGAAACTACCCTTCCCCATACAAAACATAGGCCCCTCAAGTGGATTGTAAACCCTCAAGAAGGACTTTTCATCATAGGGAAAGGTGTCAACAAATTCATCAAAATTATGTTGTCATTTCGACCAACCATCACTACATAAGTTCCATAATTCAACTCACTATCAGTGTCAAATGGAAAGGAAATACATGAACTGGGATCAAGTACCCCATTTTTGTCCATTGGCACTCTTACCATCGAAAAACATACTCCACTCAAAAGTGTAAGCATCATCATATGTAAACAAGTAACAGAGAAAGGTGTTTCACAAAACAACATCGTCTAAGGAGTTTTTATAGGTATGACTACTAATAGGCTCAAAATCATTGGTCATACCATTAAGAACTGGAACACACCAAGAAGAAGAGGAAATGGGAAAACACATACCACCTTACTTCTAATCATAATCCTTCCCCACAAGAGTACTCTCATCTTCAAATAAGAGATTTCCATCTTTGGGAGGAAAAATTTCACACCATAGTGGGTTACTATAAAAAAAATATAGCTATCAAGAACTACACTACTCTCATGATTTACACCACTAGAAGTGATTTCATCATTTTCAAAAGAGATAATGTACATAAAGAGGGAATGATCAACCACCAGGGGAGAATTAAAACATGTATGTTCAGTCTAAAGAAGACACATATCATTTTTCAAAGCATTTTTAAGCACATGATCTCTATAAGCAAAAAAGTAATAGGATCTTCCACAAAAGGTATGCTCAAAGAGTCACTTCTATTTAAATGAGCAATATTTTTATAAGTATCACCAAAGTGAGGTTCCTTAATCACATCAAAAGATTCCTCAATTAGTGAACTACACTCAAATTCAAGTTGATCAACACAACTATCACATGATAATTAACTATCCCTCAAAGCATGGGTGTCAACACTAGGTGGACACAAATCGATCTTACCAGAAGAATCAATTTAGTCAACAATAGAATCAATTAGTGTATCCACACTCTCAATATGTACATTACCAACACATGGTAAAGAAACATTAGGCTCACATAAATTCAATCTATCACTTACACTTTGTTCATTTGCACTTGTAAAAGTATTAAGTTTAGCTATCGTACTATCACGACCAAAGGTAGCTCCTAGGCGTAACATGATGTATAGGACTCTGAGAGGCCTAATACAAGCCACTTAGCATTCATCATACAAGAAAATAGAATACAAGATATACAGAGACAGTTTCAACATATAAACATTTTTTAAAGAAAAGCAGAAATCTAAACATCATCTCAAAGCCATCTAGTACATAGGATAGATCAATGCGTAGCCCCTACATCAAGTTCCAAAATATGAGGACTCACCAACTTCAATCTTCTAAATGAGATCCTAGCCGTAGAAGTGTGAATCTGTAAGGTCGGTCCCTATATTTGGATAAATATAGGCAATAGTATGGGTAGTACAAAGATGTACTAAATATGAAAACATGTAAAACAAGTGGCAGTTACATATGTCCCATAACTATGTGCCACAATAGGTTTGTCTGAGATAGATATAAGCTAGTGGATCCACTTAAGCTAGAAAGTTATGGTTCTTACCTTGGAAAGTAAGGACAGTTGTTCTTGGTGTGGGATAGAAACTATATTCCATGTTATAGCTCACATGGTCTTTGTCGGGTATTTGCAAACTTTCCATAATAATGAACTAAGATTACTTCTAGAAGTATATCAAATATGTTTTAAAGATGTTTAGCTTGCATTGACCATGATTATGACTTATGTTTTCTAACATGATTATTTTATGTTCTAGTTTGGTCATTGCATTTCATATAAAGTCATTTTAGTATGACTTCATGACTCTTATACATTTCTATAATACTTGTTACATTTGATGTACCAACACATACTCTTACCTACATTATTTCACCATTGTAGAGTCCTACGCTCCTACCAACCACACTCGTGGCTAGATTGATCCTTGGAGTTTTTTAAGAGATTGGTCAGTCCTTATGTTCTGAGGACTGAGACTCTTTTTCTGATTTCATGTGTTTTTATTTCGGATTTTTTATATGATGTATGGGTAACGTCTCAATCACTCCTATGATGTAATAAATTGCTTTGAGACTTATGTTAGACTTTCACTACTTTTGTCAAACTCTCTTTATGATATAAAATTTCTTTTGAACTCTTTAAGATTCTATTATCTTGTATATGTATGTTAAGTGGTTTGTATAGGTTCTCTCGATGTCCTATACGCCATGTTACGATTAGGATGTACTTTGAGTCGTCACACTATATTATAAATCAATATACACAAGATATGTAAGTAGTCAGTACTCAAAATATGAGGAAAGATGCATGAGTATAAACATAATAATGTGATAAATATTAGAACATGATAATGCATGACCAACTTAACGAGACATAATCTGATAAGTTGAGGTGATAGAAAATAGTACAAGGTCAATCTAATATACTGAAAATCATGTCATAAGTAGAAGTCATAATTATAGTCATATAATATGTGAGAATCATATTCTTTTGTCGGAAATACTGTTAACCGACATAAACCATATGAGCTATAACATGTAGTTCAGTGTGCTACTACCACACCAAAACTACAGTGTCCTACTTGCGTAGATAAGGACCATAATGTTTATCATAGGAGGATCCACTAGCAAAAGTCAAGCCTCTTCTAATGGGTGACAAACTAAGGAGTCAATCCTCTACTAATGGTTAACTCATCTAATCCTACAGTGGCACGTAGTTCCGAGACAAGGGGTTCTAGTAAATTTCTCATACCTCTACTAGCGGGTGAACCTCCATTCCAATGTCAATTCGGTGTTATGTAAAGTCCCATTAGAATAGATGAATAATCAAAACATATTGATAGTCCTTGAAATGCTAAGAATCTAGTAAAACCAAATCAATCATGAGACTCAAAATCATAAGATTAGCTACTTTTAAATATCATGATTTCATAACATAATCAATGAATAAGAGGCACTTATCTAAAGCATCTAAATCATGATCCACTTTCATTGTAAGAATTACTTCAGTCACAAGCATTCAAATTAAGAAGACATGTTTGATGTGTTATCTAAGAGCATAATTGATTCGTAAGTACTTCAATTTATAATACATACATATAGCATGGGTTCATATAACATTATTGAAAACATTATAATATGTTCAAATCATGCATAATAGGATCATTCATGGACAGAAACTTTAGAGCCTTGAACTTATAAAAAATCATGAAAACCCTAGAAATTTAGGTAGAAATCATAAGTAGAAATAGGGTTTATTTGGGTACTCAATGGGAGAAAGGACCCATTGATGAAATTCCAACACACCTTGTGATGTAAACCTAGCTTGAAAATCAGAAAAGGAGACTTGAACTTGAAGAAGAAGACTTGAGAGTTTTTGGGTGTTTGAGGGTGAATGGGGATGGTTTTTTCCTTAGAAAGGGTCACAGATCTTAGGAATACTCTAGAAATGATGTGTTTTAGGAATTAAAAGAGTAGAAAAGGTCCAAAATAACCCTAAGGAAATTCTACCAAAAAGACTTTATGAGCCTATATACGGTTCGTACATACTTCTACAAACTGTATTGGTCATCCGTCAAATGAGATTCTGAAACCCCAACTTACTGATCGAAACTCAAAAACTCGGCCATGAACCGTCAAACCAACCACGACTGGTACAACTCCTTCGTGCACTGAGCCTTGGACTTAGGCCTGGACCTCAAGCTACAAACCACTAATGTCCAAGTATGGATTTTACTCCCTTCTATGGTGCGTAGTGGCTAGTCGTACCCCAAAGTACTGAAAAATCTAAATCTCAATCCATGAGTTATTTAATTTTCCGCTAACCATCGTGTTGGCTTGTGGAGTCTTTACTGATACATGACATTTTTTCAAACTTGGAATCTCAACTACGACCAAAAACTACTAACCATGGAACCAAGTGTGGTTTGTACTTTTCCATTGTAAACCAATTGCACTAGCAAATTTCTATAACATTTCCTTTCCAATTCAACTTCCAATCACTTTTATACTTCTGTGGTGTTACAATATTGATGTTATGGGTTGATGTTCCTCCCCCGTGGGAACATCTACTGAGATTCCTATGGCTTCTATGATCAGATATGTTGAGCATGTTGCTCAAGATGATTCTAATACCTCTGAGACTAATAAGGATGAGTTAGGTGTAGAAGTGGAGCATGATGTCGATGTTCAAATGATTGACCCGTATGCTGAGATAGACGAATTAGAGAAGGTGCTTGTGCATGTGATGATGGATGTATTCTTTCATGACACTTCCATCATTGGCTCTAGTAGGTTTGAACCGAATGAGGAGCCCATTGGACTGACCTCGGGTGATGGAAATTATATGGGCATCGATACCCAAAATAAGGACACACTAGTGAGCAAGACTTCTACTCGTGCTTAGCTCTATAGGGGAATTCCTTACTCACTCCTTCCTTATTCTCTTCATTAATTTTTATGGCATTGAGGACAATGCATTTGTTTTTATGGAGAGGAAGTTATTTCATTTTGGTTGTAAATTTAATTTTGATACATTGATTTATTTTTGGGTTGTAATTTTAACTTGATGATGGTGTAGTTGACTTCTTATTTGATTTTGATATATGTATTTGTTTTTGGGTTGTATTTTACACTTGATGATAGTGTACATAACTTTTTATTTTTATCTATTAATATAAAAGTTTTTCTCTTCATTGTGGTATTGAAGTTGTGTTGATTTGATCTTGAAATGTGCATCCTTGCCTACAATTTTCAATAATCAATTGTCTCTAACATGTTTTACTCAAAAAGTGTTATTGATGAGATATGTGGTGGTGATAATTCGAAATGGTCATTTGAGTTGTATAATCCTTTCATGAGTTTTGAGAATCTTGTATTGACTAGTTAAATATCAAGTTGTGAGATTTGCAATCATCACTACACGCAAACTAGATTGTAGAATTGTGTTTGAGTGCCATGTGTGGTGAGGTCTACTTGAATTAAATGCAGTGTGAAAACCTAAAACTTGCCTTGTTGGTCCAATGGTTTGATAGTTGTGAACATGGGAAATTACCATAGGCACTCTTCTTGAGAGTAAACCATTTTGTTGACCATTTGTTATGACCACCTTGTGAGTGTGTGACTTGTTTTTCCAAATTTGAGCCTGAAGCTTTCTTTATAAAAGAAGTTAATCCCTCATCCCTAAATCATTTTGAATCATTACCTCCCATATCTTCCAAAACCTTCTTAAAGAATTGGAATGTAACTGAAAACCAACTTAGGTTAAAAACCTAAGTTCGAGGTTCGGTAAGTGACAAGGACAGTAAAGGAAAAATAGCTTTGTGTGGAAATGGAGAACTTCAACCCAATGGCAAAGTTTGAAAAAAAACAAAACGGAGACTCATCCTTACAAAATAAAAAATAACAAAATTAAGATATATTCAGATTGTGTTGTGTAAATAAAGTTGCTTGTTGTGTTGATTCTTCAATAAATGGGTTCCAAATGAGTGAAGCCAAGGAATGTTTCTAGAAAAGATTTTGGTGAAGTTTGATGTTCTAAATGAAGAAAGAATGTATGAAAGAAGTAAGGCATTGTTAATGCCTCAAGAAGGTAGAGTCAATATAATTCAAAATTACCCTAAATGATCATCAGCACCATTAAAAGCCTTGAAAGAATTGTGTGATCTCGTGGAACTAATTTATGGTTTGAAAAATAGGGGCAAGCATATGGGTAGAAGCATGCTTGTTATTCTCTTTTGGAGTGTGAAAGTTTGTTATGATACCTAAATTGATAAATTTCTTGTGGTTTGTGATACCATGTGATCATTCTTTTTGTGAGGGCACTTGGATACTTTTGTTGAGCATAATTTGACATCTTAGTGAGCTTTTGTGAGAATTTGCTTTGATTGATAATGGCTAGTCATTGCTTGAACCTTTTAATGCATAATTGGAAGTTGTGAGTTTTGAAACTAACTTTGTGTAGCACTTGAATTTTAGATCTGAAGTAGCTCTATTTGAGTAAAGCTTTGTTGAACTAATTCATATGATGTGTTACTTGAGGAAAGGCAAAAGTTTAAGTTGGAGGTGTTGATGAGTCAGGTATTTTGGACTCATATTAGGCTTCTAGTTCCAAAAATGTATGTCCTCAATAACTATTTATTTCCTTTACTGATGAAAATGTGTTTGAATTTAAACTATGAGATGTTAAGGACAACAGAGCGAAGGAAACCAAAAACTTGGAAAAATAAACAAAAAGGCAAAGCTGAAACTCGCGCAAAAAAGTCATTCGGCACATTAAAGAGAACCAAGCTTTCCGAAAGGGACCGATCTTAAACCCCAACGATCCACTTCAGATCGGCAATAAAAAGCGACTTTGGCGCATCGCCGAAGGTCACGACCAAAAATTGGGCCATGATGGCGTCCACTATAACCCACCGAGTGGACAAGCCTAAGCCCAATTGTAAGATGTAGAAGACAAAATTCATATATATAAAAACAAATAATAATAATAAGTGGAAGACAAGAATAAAGTATAAATAAAGAAGTGTCATATCATATATATGTAGTATGATACAAAATGTACAAAATAGGCACACAAGTGACCAAAAGACAAACTAACACAAGTTACCGATCCCCCAGACATGGTGTCACCTATACATGGGTTAAAGGAGACTTTCCTTGCACTTATTGACTTTCCCTGTTCCTTTCACCATATCCCCAACTTAGGCTTTTGGCCTAAGTTGACTATTCAATCAACCACAAATCAAGAGGATTATAGGTAGCGGATTAAGAGAGGTCTAGTTTTCATCAAGTTTCTTCCAAAGAAAGGTAAGGCTCAAGAGGTGTTCAAAAGTGGTTCACACACTCACAAGGTAGGTCACAAAAGAGGTATATGTAAAATTAACTCACACTCTTAGAAGTTGCCTAAGATCATATCAAGAGATAGCATCGCTTAATTGACCGGACCAACGGGGAAAATTCTAGGATCAATCATGCATAGTTCATATGTAAGCTCATCACACTAGGTATTGACATTATAAGTCAAACAAGACTCCACACTTTCGCTAGTGTGCAATCATCACAAGTGACTCAATTCGATACCAGGCTAGTCATAACGAGATGCAAAGAGTTCACATAATGTCTATGCTACTTCATTTGGGCTCATCATGACCGCACATTCAAGTTTGTTCGATTGAGAGCACTATTCAATTCATCGGTATTGATCAGAACTGAAACTTAAATTTGTGAAGGAACAACCATATTCAACATAGAAGGGGTGGCATAAAATTTTTGAAAGGGTCAAAATCATTTTGCAATTTAAAACACGGAGAGACAAGCTCAAACCTTCCACGAAAGCAGTATTTAACATAATTATAGCCTACAACCCAAATACATAAATAAAACATAATTCATGAATAGCACACAAAGGTGGGCATCACCCCACCACAAATAAAAGCAATACGTCATCAAATGCAAATAACACAGAATCCAAAATAGAAAATAAAGAAAGACAAAGAGGGAGGTAAAAAGGAATCATGTCTATGCACTCTCTCCATCTTTCGGGGTAACAGTGCTCGATGTGTCAGCCTGGAATTTGATAATGGTCCCCGGAGCTTCTTCAGAAGATTCAGCGACAGCTGACTTACCAAGATTGTCCAAGTCATGAGCCGTCAGAAATAAGTGGATAGCTGTGAAGAATCCACATCACCACGAGGGAATAGTGGGGTCTCGGGGATTTGTTCTCTTGCTTGTACTGGGCTTCTTGCCCTCATTATCCATTTTGGGAGGATCTATTGCCTTTGTATTTTTCCTGAAATTTTTCGCTCTTGTTTGTCAGGGTTGCATATCTCTTCCAGCTACTTTCGGTATAGCCATTTCTACAAAGCTTTGAGAAAAATTTAGAAAGTATTCAGACAAAAGCAATGCCATTCAATTTCAGAATCACTTCACCGAACCAGTTGACAAAGCACTCAACTACTTAGGCGGTGTGCTGAGTGTAGTGCACAGAGAATACAAGGGTGCAAACAAAGGGCGAACAATAAGACTTTCGGCGAGGTGCCGAATGCGTTTGGCGACATCATGCTTCTCGCCGAAAGTTACAAAATTCAACATCACATTTAGCATTGAATTAAAGGCGAGAGGGGACTTTAGGCGAACCGTCAAGTGGTTCGGCGAGCTCGACCCAGCTCGCCAAATGACTTGATGTGCCTACTTTCGACCCAACTTCCCGAATTCAACCCCGCAACCTTCCGAAAGCAAAATCAAAATATGTAATTGCCAAATTAGGCTCAGGCCCAGCGACACTTATGCATAACCCACGATTTCTCATCCACTATAGGGCACAACTTTTAGTAATTAACTATTTAACATAGTACGGTCAATATTATTGAATCAAAGCAAGTAAACAAAAAAAATTTAATCCTAGCAGAGAGGACCAGCACACAACATCAAAGTAATGTCATTGTATTTGAGCACACCTTTTGATAAAAGGAATGTAGGGCGTGGAAACCATCCTTGGATGCTGATTAAGATGCTACTGAGATGCTCGCGACAATGCAATCCAGATCCAAGCACAATTTAATAACCAAAACACAATAGAGATGCAACAATATTGAGAATAAAACTGGGTGCGAGTTTGCAAAATTTGAAAATGAGGGAGAGCTTATGAAATTGAAACTTTTAAACCTTTTGCTTGAAAAACCGTCTACTTCTTGCACGCTCGGCGACATTGGTTGTGACCACCGAACCATTAGGTATTACGACAAACAATCACCTTCCTCACCAAGTTTTATAGAATCCCCCAGTTAATGTGGGGATCCAAACAACTAAACAAATGTGGGTCGCCGAGCTGATCGGCGACTCGCCAATCATTTCTTTGGGACCGCCGAGTTTTTTAGACCTCAAACCCATGCTGGGTTGGATAAAACGGCGGTGTGAGTCGGGTTGCCTAATACATTGACAACTCACCAACTAACATTTCCCTCACGAATCTCTTTCTTTCCAAATGTTTCCCTCACTTCTTCCTGCATAATTAATACACCATTATTTTATCAAAGCAACATAAAGTAATAAAGGGTTTTGGGTTACCTCCTAAACAACGCCTTAGTTAACGTCGGGGCACGACGCAAGTGCACCTTCAAACCTCATTTTTGGGTTGACCATAGTGTCACTAGCCAAACCCCATTGTTGTCTCAGATTGAGGTGTGATGAGATATGACCCATTTGGGTCTTTAACCGCTTAATCGAAACTGAATGGCAGGTGACGGTCTGGTTAAAGGTGGATACATCTTCTTTCATGCCTTTTAATATTTTGTCTGGCCCTTCAACTTTGTTGAGAATACGTGATAGCATATCCTCAGACCTACCACCTTCCAAGTCCTTGGTCTTTTGGCGCTCATGTGGAGGCACATATTCTTGTTTAGGGGGTCAAATTGAGTGGGAAATGGGTCTAACCCAAATTTTAGAGCAACCGTATCAAAATCTGAAATTTCTAAGTGAAGCCTTTTTCGAGGGTCAACTTTGGAGGGTCATATCTCCTAGCACACAAATTATTTGGGTGGCCAATAATATATCCATGGAAAGCCCTTTGAGTTAGCTACCTAACTCACTTCGTTTCACCTCATTCGGAGTTCGGACGAAGAAGTTATGCCCATTTTCGTAAAATCTGTCCGGCAGAAAAAGGCAAATTCCAGTAGCTGATTTTACTGTTCATTTACTGTTCACCCGCCTGAAATTTTTTCTAAGTGTTGGACCATTTTTTTCAAAGGACTTATATTATTTCCTATATACCATTAGTTCATTCCCATCCCTAAAAACATTTCCCTCTCTACAATCCTCCATTTAAGAAGAAGAAGAAGTGGGAGCTAGGGCTTTGGATTCAAGGCTTTCTTCATCAAATTTCGTGGGAGATCATAGCAAAGGTATGGTGGTCTTGATCCTTGTCTAATTTTCCATTCAAGGAGCCAAATCCAAAGTTATTTCAAAGTATGAAAAATCTAGGTTTTCACTCAATCTCATGGGTTCTTCCACCAAATGGTTTTAAAAGGTTTCTAATGGCACTTTATGGTTATATTGTTGTTGTATTGACGATTTAAGATGAAAATACTCCATGAACCCATGATTTCTCTCTATTCCTAGTTTATGCCTTTATGAAGTGGGTTGCTAGATAATGAATGTATATGAATCAAACTTGTTTAAAGGTCTTTAGATTGTTGAAGTATGTCATTACCCATGCTTATTTTATGGTGTATTGTTGGTGTATTGGTATGTGAGGCTTATGGCCTTAAAGGCATAGTATGAGAAATTGGAGTGTTATCATGACATTATACGAATGAGAATTCAATGAAGATAATGTGATCATGTTATGAATGTAAAGGTGTTGTTGTAGGTTGTTCACTGGTTTGGTTGCATAATTACTACCCTATTTTCCATGCTCTTTGATTCCATTACATGCCTTCAAGGTGTTTGACAAAATGTCCAACTATGGAGAATTGATGAATCGATGCTTTAAAGTTTGAGTTATGAGATGTATGGAAATCCAGAGATGTGTTGATGACACTCATGAATGTTGATGATATAATATGAAGGATTCTTCAATATAAAGTATACCTTGAATTGGTAGGGCTTATGCATCATTTTCTTGTATAAATGATTATATTGTTGATTGTTGAATCCTTGGATCGGTAGGCTTATGGCACCCTTCCACACATGCTTATAATGAACCTTGGATCGGTAGGCTAATGGCACCCTTCCATTAATGATAAGTAATGAACCTTGGATTCGGTAGGCCTATGGCACCTTTCCATAAAGGTTAATGATGAGACTTGAATCGGTAGGCCCATGGCACCCTTTCAAGAGGAGTTAATGAGCTTTCCTAAATGTACCTTGAATCGGTAGGCTTATGGCACCCTTTCATGTGTTAAATAATGTACCTTGAATCGGTAGGCTTATGGCACCCTTTCATGTGTGATGATGTCAAAGTAATGAACTATTCTATGGGAATGTAGGCTAAGCACCGAGCGGATTTGGTTAGATGGAAACTCCCCCGACAGTTAGGCATGAGTTTCAATGATCGTCTACCTTATCCCATAAACTATGTGCCCGCATAGGAAGCTAGTGGATCCATTAAGCTATATATACCGGTCTTCCTTAGGCAAGTAGACCACCTCTTTTCGGTGTGGGGACTCATGACACCGGATTCCATGACAAGCTCTCATGGTCTATGTCGGTTAAACGCTTACTTCCCATCATGTGAGATTTCATTATGGTTTCTTGACAGGTTCTACAAAGTGTAGGTAGTAGTATGGGATGCTACCTATACATTGCACGAGTAGGCTTGGAGAGGGTCATAGTGAGTTTCTCTAAATCCTAATGACTGTGACATGAATGTACCCTAAATGAGGTTATTAAAGAATGTTGGCTCTTAAATGCTTAATATGTTATGCATGTTATACTTGGGTTATATTACGAGTTATTTTCCCTTGTCATGTCTTAATTAATGATATACCTCTTATGTATGAATATTGTGCAAAGGTGAAAGAAAGGAATGATAAGTTACTTTAAGTGACCTAAATGTGGTGCCTTAGTATGGATGGTGGTATGGGACGTCATCCATACATTGCACGAGGTATAGCATAAGGGTTTCTTGAGGTGAAGGTCCAAGGTAAAGGTTTTCATGTTGATATTGTTTAAAGGTGATATTATGACTTACTTGATGTTATGCTTGTCTTGTATGTCTTTTATGCTATTGTTCATGATATTTCAAAAAGGTGGCATAATGCATGGTTTCTAACTAAAATGTCCCTTTTTAAGCATGTTTTGCATGGTCATCATACTTAGTACATTTTGTGTACTAACCCATATTCTTCATATTTTTACTATAAGTGTAGGTTCCGGCAAGTGATCCCTCCTAGCTAGTTTGAAGTGTTGGATTGCTTTCCTCCAAGACTTGGTATGTCCTCATGGATTCGAGGACAAGACTTTTAAGTTCTTTTGTTCATGTAATAGACTTCTTTTGATTGTAAAGGGCCGTGTCCCTACTTATGTTTTGCGACTGTGTCTAAGATGGCCATGTGAGACTTAGACTTCCGCTGTGTGTTTTTAAAGTTGTTTTAAGAAGTTTAAATGTGTGGATGTAAATAATTTTTTTTTTATTATTCCGCACTATTTTCATTATTGAATGCAATGAATGACTATGTGGCTTGTATAAGACCCCTTCGGGGTCGAGTACGCCTTGTTACGACTTGGGGGTGCTCCCGGGTCGTGACAAACATGGTATCAGAGCATAAGATT
This sequence comes from Solanum stenotomum, assembly GCF_019186545.1. Lineage (NCBI taxonomy): Eukaryota > Viridiplantae > Streptophyta > Magnoliopsida > Solanales > Solanaceae > Solanum > Solanum stenotomum. Next base: position 23,998,101 of record NC_064288.1, read on the forward strand.
TTGGAAATTTTTTTTTTAGGATCGATGTCTCACATGCCACATCTAGTAGAGTCTTGTTCATCGGTGTGAGTCGCGACACATCTATGAGCGAGAGGCTATAGGATGCTAGAAGTTACACTTCTTTCATATTCTTAAAGTCGTGCCTTAGAGTGTGGTTCTATAAGTGTTCTTATCCTTATCCTTCTCTTGTGTTTATAGGATATGAATACAAGAGGGAGACCCGCAAGGAGAGTAGGAGAAGAGGATGTGAATGAGGAAGTTCCTCCCCAAGTTGTGCAAAATGGTCAAGGTGTGCAATGCAATCAAGTTCCTATAGGTGAGCAAGAGAATGAGGTTCCGGTGGTTCCCCCGGATATGACCAATGAAGAGATTAGGTCGGCTTTCTTAATCTTGGCCCGAGCCATGGCGGCTCAAGCGACTAGAGATATGGGGCCTAGGGTGAATGCTAATGAGGGTACTATGGCTTCTAAGTTGAGAGACTTTGTGAGGATGAATCCTCCGGTGTTTCTAGGTTCTAAGGTGGGAGAGGATCCCCAAGAATTTTTGGATGAAGTGTATAAGGTAGTGAGTGCTATGGGGGTGACTTCAAGAGAAAAGGCGGAGCTTGCCTCCTATCAATTGAAAGATGTTGCCCAAATTTGGTTCACTCAATGGAAGGCTAATAGGCCGGTGGGAGCGGATCCTATAGAATGGGAGGAGTTTAAGGAAGCTTTCCTTGGTAGGTACTTTCCCCGTGAGATGAGGGAGTGTAAGGTTGAGGAGTTTATCAATCTTCGGCAAGGTAATATGAGTGTGCAAGAGTATTCCTTGAGGTTTACCCAATTGTCTAAGTATGCCCCATCTTTGGTGTCAAACCCTAGGGATGAGATGAGTAGGTTTGTGACCGGCGTATCCGACCTAGTCAAGGAAGAGTGCCATACGGCAATGCTCCATAATGACATGAACATTTCTAGGCTCATAGTGTATGCTCAATCCATTGAGGAGTCCAAACTTAAGAGGATGAATAGGAATGTGAAGAGGGGTAGATCCGATGAGCAAAGTCAACCTAGGTTCAAGAAGAGGGCTCAAGATCAAGATTTTTCAAGTGCTCCTAAGGTTAACCAAGATAAAGGTGGTGGATCTCAATTTTCTAAACCTACTTGCACCACTTGTGGCAAGAGGCACTATGGGAAGTGCCTAGCCGGTACTAATGGATGCTATGGTTGTGGGAAGAATGATCACAAGGTGAAAGATTGTCCTACTTTTACGGCTAGAGGAAGGGAGGCAAAGCAAGCTTCTAAAGATGGAACGGTTCCTATTCCTCCAAATTATGGTCGTTTCTATGCTCTCCAAGCTAGCAAGGACAAGGAAGCTAATCCGAATGAAGGCGCCGGTAAGTTTTAGTTCCTTATGGTCATGAATGTCTTGATGAGGTTTCTATGGTGTTGTTTTTCATGTTTGCCTTAATTGGGTTTTCTTCTAAGTGGGGGATGGTAGGTTGAATAGCAAGGTTGTTGAGAGTGTTGATATCCTTATCTCATTCCTTCTATTCTTATTCAAGCTTGAGGCCAAGAGTTCCTAGTAGCTTGTTTTATGTTTTGGAGTCTTGGGTGAAAATGAGTTTCCATGGTCTCCTTATGTTATGCATGTCCTATTTGAATTCTTGTTAAATGATAAAATGAGTTTTCATAAACGTGTTCCTCGTGTTGATGTGCATTTAGTTGAGTTGTCTATATGCTTCATGAGGATAAATGTTGAACATGCTTAAATGTTGCATGAGTTGATTTATTAGGCATGCTTAAATGTGTTCTTGAGAATGTTGCATAATTGTACTTTTGTGAGAAAATTGCATAATGTGCCTAATAATTTTGGGATGAGTGTGATGTAAATTGGAGAAGGAAGTTCATCCAATGAAATGAGAAATGGTAAAGCTTGATGCATAAGGAATTGGTAGATGTATTCCTAATTTCTTGAATTGCATGAAGTTGTTTGAGCCTCATTGATGTGGAGTTGATGTTTCCTCCGATATTTATGTACTTGTATTGATGTTGTATGCATGTTGATGGGCTGTATACTTGAGTTGTTACCCCTTATGTGTTTAAAGTGTCATTCGAGGACGAATGTTCCTAAGTGGGGGATAATGTAACGACTCGGAAAATGATAGAGTGAAACTAGAGCCTCACATGTGAGTTTGGAGTCGAGAACTTAATGAAATGATTATATTTGAATTTGACCCAAAAAGTTCTTAAAAATGTGCTTCGGAAGTTACCGGAAACTTGTTTAGCTGTATATAAAAAGATCCGTTTCGTTTTTCGAAAATCCGACTTCATATTCTTGTTTAGGGGGTCAAATTGAGTGGGAAATGGGTCTAACCCAAATTTTAGAGCAACCGTATCAAAATCCGAAATTTCCAAGTGAAGCCTTTTTCGAGGGTCTACTTTGGAGGGTCATATCTCCTAGCACACAAATAATTGGGTGGCCCATAACATATCCATGGAAAGCCCTTTGAGTTAGCTACCTAACGCACTTCGTTTCACCTCATTCGGAGTTCGGACGAAGAAGTTATGCCCATTTTCGTAAAATCTGTCCGGCAGGAAATGCAATTTCCAGTGAGCGTTTTTACTGTTCACCCGCCTCATTTTTTTTTCTAAGTGTTGGACCATTTTTCCAAAGGGCATATGTTATTTCCTATATACCATTAGTTCAATTCCCATCTCTAAAACATTTCCCAAAACACCTCTCCCATACTTAGACACATTTTCTCTCAAGTTCTCTCAAGAACCCTAATCCAAAACCTTCCTCAAGATTGAAGAGACTCTTGCTCCAAGTTCCAAGCTTCCATTGAAGACACTCTCAAGACCTTCATAAGAACTCAAGGTATGTGGTGTTGAACTCATGGGTCCTTCCACCCATAGTGCCTAGACTCTATTCTACTCACTAATTCATGGTTTAAGTTAAGATTCATAAATTAGTCTTGTTCTTTGTAATAATTTCCTGCACATTGAATTTTAAACATGAAAAGTGATTGTTTTGAGCATGTTGTGACTCTAGAACTTGAACCTAAATTTGGAATGGATGTGGAGATTTTCATGTGGTATTGTGGGTGTTAAAAAGGTGTTGTTGTAGGTTGTTCACTGGTTTGGCTGCATAATTACTACCCTATTTTCCATGCTCTTTGATTCCATTACATGCCTTCAAGGTGTTTGACAAAATGTCCAACTATGGAGAATTGATGAATAGATGCTTTAAAGCTTGAGTTATGAGAGGTATGGAAATCCAGAGATGTGTTGATGACAAACTAAGCTTGTGTATATGTTCATTCCATACATGAGATTGCATTAGAGCCTATGGGAATTTCCTATATAAAGTGTTGCATGACCATGCCCGGTCCGGGGGAAAAGAACGGGACAACCATGTGAGAGGTTTATATCTCACTACCTAGGATGCTTGGGGTGTGACCAACATCAACCATGTGAGAGGTTTATATCTCACCAACTAGGATGCTTGGGGTGTGACCAACATCAACCATGTGAGGGGTTTATACCTTGCCACCAGGGTGGGAACCACTAGGCTTGGGTCGTGACAGGTGGGTCCGTGGATTGGCCCTTCAAAAGTTGTCCAGGGTGGGAACCACGACTTGACCTACGCGCTGTCAGTGGGTCCACGGTCATGATCCAAGGTTCCATAGGTCAACCAAGACTCTCTGACCATAATCGACGGTTCACCAGGACGGGCCATGGGTCAGACCACGGTCCGTCAACTAGGGTCCGTAGTTGGTAGGTCGGTGATAAGTGACGGTTAGTTCAGGGGTAATTGGATCTTTTCCTAATTAATCAATTCCTATACAACGTCATTTAACCCTTCACTAAGACCCCTATATAAGTATTTTCAACCCCTAAATTAACCCATTTACTTCATTCTTCCAAATTCACAAAAGAAAACCAATTCTTTTCTCAAATAATTCTCTCTCTAGAACTTGAAGAAGTAGAAGAAGGATTCACCTAGAGTTTCAAGCTAAAGTTCCAATTTCATGCATATTGGGTTGATAGATGTAGTTTCTACTTCCTTATGATGCATTGAGTATGTTTAGCTTGGAGTTGATATTTCCTCCTTGATTTTTGCATTGCATGCATGATGAGCTATTAAATATAGTTTCACCTCTCTTATGATGTTTTGAGAACGTCCGAGCTCGTAGTTGATAGTTCCTCCTCGGTTGTATGCATTCCATTGTTAGGTTGGATTGTTAGTTCCTCTTCTACTCTTTTAAAACCAGTTGAAATCTCATTCGAGGACGAATGGTCCCAAGGGGGACATATTGTAACACTCTGAATCTGAAAGGGGGCATCATAACAGATTTCAGCATTTCTAGGTTCCATCTATGTTGGCCAACCACGGACCGTAGGTGGGTTCGTGGATTGGACATTCAAAATTTGTCCAGTGTGGGAACCACGACTGGACCTACAGACCGTCGATGGGTCAACGGTCTGTGGTCTAGGGGTACATAGGTCAACCAAAACTCTCTGACCACCATCAACGGTCCACCAGGACGGGTAGTGGGTCAGATCACGGTCTGTCGACTGGGATCCGTAGTTGGTAGGTCGGTGATAGCTGACAGTTAGTTCAGGGGTAGTTGGGTTTTTTCCTAATTAATTATTTCCTATACCACGTCATTTTACCATTCTCTAAGATCCCTATATAAGTATTTTCAACCCCCAAATTAACCCATTTACTTAATTCTTCCAAATTCACAAAAGAAAACCAAATCTCCTCTCAAATAATTCTCTGTCTAGAACTTGAAGAAGAAGAAGAAGAAAGATTCACCTAGGGTTTCAAGCTAAAGTTTCAATTCCTCCATTGAAGGCTAGCATTTGGATTCAAGGTATGATAGTTTTCATCCATAGATTCCTTCCATCCATGGATTTCCCAAATTCCTCTATTTGAAAAGGTAGAATTCCCCAGATGAGTTAGGGTTTTCTTCAATTGTCATGGGTCCTTTTCATTATTGATTTAAATGAATGAATTATGATCTTTTATGCATGAATTGATCAATTGCAATGATTTTTATGATGATTTCCGCATGAACCCATGTAATCCCCATGTTTTCAAGTTATGAATCATATGATGTATGATTTTTATCTTAAAGAAAGCGTTTTATTAAATTAGGCATGTATTACTAGTTTTACATGAATTTATGATGAAATCCATATCTAACCCATGTTTTCTAAGCATTGATGATTGAAAGTGGGTTTTAAACCTCAAGAGGTAAATTATGGACTTATGCATTTTCTTATGAAATCTATAAAAATGATTTAAGGGTGATTTGAGAGTAAAGTACCAATGATGATGTTGTTGTTGTGTTGTTGAAGGACATTCTCATAAACACACTAGCATGATGTGAAAGGTTTTCTCACACAGAAAGGATTCTTAGGTTGAAAGGCTTTCTCACCTAATTGAATCAAACAATAAGAGTTATCATAATGAACTAGCTTATATTGGTTGTCCAAGGACACCATTCAATGGATAATGAGAATAAGTAAGAAATACTATTATGTGGGATTAGTGCTTAGCACCGAGAGGATATTGATGTTGAGATGAAATCTCTCCCGTTAGTAGAGGTCGGATTTCTAGAAGCAATCTCATGAGATGGAATCTTCCCGTTAGTAGAGGTCGGGTTTCCAGTAGCAATAGCCTTATCCATTAACTATGTGCCCCGATAGGTTGACTAGCTAGTAATCCACTTAACTAGAAGTTTATGGTACTTACCTTGGCAAGTAAGACAACCGTTTTCGGTGTGGGTGACACTTGGGGATCATGTTATAGCTCACATGGTCTCTATGTCGGTTAAGGCTAATCCCCCACATTAATAATGAACTAAGGTTACTCAAGGAGTATCTCATATGTGTTCAAAGGCTTTAAAGATGATGTTAGCTTGCATTGACCATATTTTATGAAGTATGTTTTCTAACCTTCTTATATCATGTTTTAGCTTGGTCAATTGCATGTCATGAAATGAAGGTCCATTTTTGCAGTATTTAAATGGTTTATGCATGGCTATCATACTTGGTACATTATATTTGTACGAACGCATACTCTTGCCTACATTTCAACAAATGTAGGGTCCGACAGTTAGGTTCCCAAGTTTCGTGGCTAGAGGTTGACTATAGATATTTTCCGAGCTTTGGTGAGTCTTAATGCTTCGAGGACAGACTTTATTGTTTTTAATTTCATTCATGTATTTCTCTTTTGAACATGATGTATGGGCTAGGCCCAATTTCATTCTATTGTATTAGATGGCTATGATGAGACAAGTGTCTTAGACTTCCGCTTTTCGTTTTATAAAATATTTTGGACTTGGATTATTGTTTTATTCTTTGGGGTTCTTTACGTCATGTTACATCTAGAGGGTACCCCTGGGTCATGACAATTACATGTTTTTACCAATAATTTAGTATGATTATATAGTTATTTTCATGACACTCAAAATGGGAAAAATTCATGTTTTTGAACTTCTGATAATTAAATTATTTCATTCAGAGTATAAAAATCATGATTAGTTTCACATTCAATCTTTCAGTTCCACATGTTTAAAGATTTTTTAAGATAAAATGTCTATCAGTTCAATCTCTATTTCTCAATATTATTAAGATATCAAGTTTATCACTATAAATTTAGTTGGGAGTATGATAACAACATGTATAGAATGGATCGCGTAAAAGATTTAGAGGATCTTGATGGACACAAAGTAAAGACCATCAAAGTGAAGAGAAAGAAGAAAAGGGTCATTTGCGCAAATGGTCATCTCGTAATTCCAAGAAATCACAAAAGAAGGCAACCAAACAAGTTCCTTATCTCATTAAGGATAAAATTGTAAAGAAAGTGTCTTCTTTATTTTATTAGATAAATAGTAGTCTGTTTTCATGTTGTAAGACTTAGACTATATGGATTTTAAATGTTAAATGAACAAACTCTTTCAAGAGTGTAGTTTAAAAGTGGAATCCCTTTAGGTTAGTCTAGCTTAGTGTAGATGAATCTAGATTAGTGATGGGTGAATTCCATTGTTGATTTAGGACTACTTAACCTTGATTTCACTTGAGATTTGCTCATTTGTGGTTTTAAATTTTTAGTTATTTATTTTCGAATTCATGTTTCTCTTCTTCCTAGGTTGATTGTTTATTCAATAGCCTTTCTTTCCTTCCTTCTCATCTCTTATTTCTATTCTATCTTACTTTTGTGTTGTTTTATTCCGCATTTGATTTCAATTGGTTTCTTCCCCAACTGGAATCAGTCTCATTTGATATCAGAGTCTAGCTTTAGATTTGTTTCTACAAATCTAGTCTTGGTTTGCAAAAAAAGTCCAAAAATCTGAAATTTGTTTTGTTTTGATTTGTTGTTTTTGACACTAGATCATCATTCTCTAGTGCTTTTTGAGTCTAGGTTTCAAATTTCGTTCAATTTGGAGTTGTAGAAGTGAAGTTGTCATCTAATAGTTTCAAGTTTTTCAAACTTTTCAAATTTTGAAACTGGGTCTTTTGATTGGGGAGAAATTGGAGGATAATAATTGCTGGGATTTATTTATAAGTTGAAGGGAAGAAAATCTTAAATTTTGAGCCAATTCCGAGTTGATTTTAGTGTATTGGGATTTAGTGTGTGTTCTTGGTGTTGCAGGTGTTTTTGGTAATCTTCAAGTTGTTCTTGAAGAAGAAAGAAAGAAAGAAAGTACATTTGATCCAATATTCTCAAGTCGAAGTTGGTCAAAGTGTTTATTGGACCACTTGTACAAATTTGAAAAAAAAATTGAAATTCAAAATTTAAAAAAATTGAATTTAAAAAAAAAATTAATTAATTCCACGTGGATTGCCACGTCAGTAGTCAACTGCCAACACATCAGCCACTTCAGTGCCAACACAGCGCCAACTCAATGCCACAACAACAGTTGACTACCATGCCATTCCAGATGCGCCATGTGGTACGTGAACAGCAGTTTCAGAGGCTGTTTTGTGCAGGTTTTTTTAAGGGGCCAAAATTTGGCTAAGTATGGGAAGTTTTTGGACCTAAAAAATTTTCTAACTGTCCAAACTTTGTGATTCTTTTTCTTACACTTCTTTTCCTTCAATTCCTCAACTATTTAATAATTAATTAACATCTTTAATTACTTGTTAACTAGTTTTAATCATCCAATCAAAGTCTTACAAGTGAAGAACTTCTTTAAGGCTTAAATTTTTTTCTAAGTGTCCAAATTCACTTCTTCCTCTTCTATATCATTTTTCTTCTATTTCTCAACTATTTAACATGTTTAATTACTTGTTAACTAGTTTGTAATCATCAAAACATTTATTTGATCCTTTAAATAAAGTAACAACAAGTAATTTTTCTACTTTTGTTACTTAGTTTGTTTTGAATCCGAAACTTCTGGTGCTTCTTTCTTCTACTTTTCTCATCTTAATTCGTTGATAACCTTCTTGATTTAATTCCTTTAGATTTTTGAGTCATCCTTCTTTCGAGAGTCACAAAAATCCACTCCACCACAAAGAATTAGTAATCTTGTTAATGGATTGGGCAAAGGTAGTTCTCTTTCAACTTTGGGAAGACACTTTAGGAAGGTGAGTGTGAGATCAAATACAAGAGGTGTGAGGAACTTTTCCACTAACCTTGTTTGTTAAGTTTTGTAGGTACCCAAGGGGATTACAAGGAAGAATGTCATCTGTAACTTTTGAATATTGTAAAAATGACATTAGTGAATACACGTGTAGAAATATGAGCTATGAGCATGGTGAAAATGAGTTTTCTAAAGACTATCATGGTTCTTATGGGCATGTTAATGGGTCACTTGTGTATGATGGTGATTCTTATGAGCGATATGTTAATCCATGGGATAATAAATTACATGATGGTGAGAACTACTACTCCGGAGATGATTTTGAGATGAATGGATGTAACACCCCGTAGTCTAGTAGACCACCTAGGGCTAATTGAGGGTGCAACAAGTCTAGAATAGAGGGCAAGAGCCAAGGCAAAGGGGCAAGGCCCAAGCCAAGGGCCTAGGCTTCCCCAACCTTGGCACGCACTACCTCACCTTAACGTCCATAACCACGGCCAGTGGTGAGGACCACAGCTCGTGGAGTGGTCCATGGAGCTTGGGCAGTAGCTCACTTAAAGCTGCCTCAAAGTGTCTCACCTTCACGAGACATTTCACGGCCAGCGGTGAAGACCACGGCTCATGAGAAGGCTCGTGAGATGCCTTCAACTTGTGGAGGCCAAGGCCTCATGGCATGGCTACTGGACCATAGACCGCAAGCAGGACTACGGCCAGTGGTGTGGATCACAGCTCGTGAAGCTCAGTCGTGGTGCCTGACACCATGCTGCCTAATGAAGGACTTTTTAGGAAATTCCTAATTAGGTGGTTATTATGTCAGATCGTTTTGTATAGTCTTAGAACACCTATATACGATATTTTAACCCTTTAACCATCCCGATTAAGTCATTATATCCCAAGACCCAAATCAAATCCCCAAAATCTCTCCTCTCAAATATTTCTCTCTCTAAAACTTGAAGAAAAAGATAGAGCTTGAAGCCTAGGTCAAGAACAAGACTTCATTGTTGCAAGCTTTGTAAGGTTTTAAAGTCAAGGTATGTTAGCTAATTCATCCATGGATTCTTCCATCCATGGATCCCCCTAGAAATCCCCAATTTGATGAAGAATTTCCCCAATTCAAGTTAGGGTTTCTTCAATGTTGTGGATTATGTTGTATGTTGACCCAATTGAGTGGGTATTGACTGTTTATGATAAAATTAGTAGTGAATCATGCTATTATGATAATATTACATATTTTACATGGTTAACCCTAGTCTAATTGATGAAATTGAAGTAATGTGGGTTTATTTCTTGTGAAGGAAAATTGAGGATTCATAGGTGATCTTATAGAACTGATGGCATGTATAGAAATTTTTCAAGAATAGAAGCATGTAAACATGAATTGAATTAGATTAAAGTATATATGATGGATCATGACTAGTAATGATTGAGATAGAGTCTTTATGATGAATTAAGAATAGAATCACTTAAGAATGAAGCTTGTGACTAGAATGTCTTGTGCTCTATATATGTATAATGATTGTAAGAGGTAAAGCTTTCAGAGTAAGGCTTGCAGTTATGAATGTTGTGTAAGATTAAATACATTAATACATATCGGGATCTTGAACACAATAATCTTACATAGAGATCGTTAGAGGTACATACCTGATGCGGAAGACATCATCACAGAGAGAAGCGAAAGCGTTAGCCGTAAATTGGTTTCTACCTCCTTGCCCTAACCTTACGTTACCACAACCGTAAACGATGGAATTAATGTAGAGAATATGTGATAACTCTAATAGGTGGATGGAGGACCAATTTGTAGAGGTTAAGACTTAATCTGGTACATCCATGAAATAACCAATGTACGGACGAGATCTATTATTCATTAAATATTATTTATGGTATTTCTTGGGCTTCAAGTAAACTTGGGCCATAAGTAAGAAATAATTAATAATTCTTACATTCTTCCACTTGGCCCAATGACCATATAACATTAATATTTCATAAATATTAGTTGCTCATACAATAAATCTCTTCTATAATGCCCATCATACATACCTCAATATAACAAACTACTAATACGAGTTATGGCGGTTGTACATAAATTTTAAGCTACATACTTCCTTACATATACTACTACATTAGCAACTCATCATACTAGGTTCATAAGCTATAAAACATATAACATTATGGTCCACAATAATGTCTCGTAGAGACTTATCTTGTAATATCTCAAAACAATAATGTATACACCATTATGAGAAACAAGAAATTCATTAATGTATATCAGAAACACATAATTGAGCTCAGAGTGTAAAAACATCATAAATGTATCAATCATAAGTACAACCAAGACCTATTCTTTTAACATGTTCTTTAAATGTCTTTGGTTGTAAGCCTTTTGTTAATGGATCTGCAATCATGAGATCAGTTCTAATATTCTCAAGTAGCACTCTTCATTTCTGAACTTCTTCCTTGATAATAAAGTACTTTAATTCCATATGTTTGGCATGTTTTAAGTACTTATCGTTCTTAGAGAAGAATGTTGCAGTATTATCATAATAAATTTTCAGCGGCTTGGTAATGGTGTCGACAACCCCAAGTCCTGAAATGAAGTTCCGCAGCCATATACAAAAATTGTGGCTTCATAACATGCCACAAATTCTACTTCCATTGTGGATGTAGCAATGACAGATTGCTTAGCACTCTTCCATGATATTGCTCCTTCAGCTAATAGGAACAAGTAACCAAACGTGAACTTTCTAGTGTCAACACATCCAGCAAAATCTGAATCCGAGTATCCAGTAACTTCTAAGTGATTGGATCTCCTATACATGAGAATGTAATCCTTCATTCCTTTCAGGTACCTTAAGACTTTTTTTACAACTTTCCAGTGATCGGATTACTTTGATATCTTTCTATCACTCCGACCGCAAAACTAATATCCGATCTTGTGCAAGTTTGAACATACATCAAACTTCCAACAATAGAAGAGTAAGGACTTGTTTCCATTTCTTTTTGTTCTACATCATTCTTTGGGCATTGCATGAGATTAAATTTGTCCCCTTTTGGAATAGGAACTATTCCTGCTGAACAATTGTTCATATTAAATCTCTCTAGAACTCTTTCGATATAGCCTTTTTGAGACAGTCCCAATAATCCTTGTGATCTATCACGAAATATTTCTATCCCTATCACATAGGATTCCTCACCCATATCTTTCATTTCAAAGTTCATAGAGAGAAAGTCTTTCGTCTCACGCAATATGCCTAAATCATTAGCAGCAAATAAAAATCTCATCAACATACAGGACTAAAAATATAAACTTACTCCCACTGATCTTTTGGTATATGCACCGATCAATGGTAATTTCCTTAAATCCAAAAAATGTTATGGTATCATTAAACTTTATCTACCATTGTCGTGAGGCTTGTTTGAGTCCATATATTGAATTCTTTAGCTTATACACCATTTGATCTTTTCCTTTAATTTCAAAACCCTCTGGTTGGTCCATATAAATATCCTCCTCGAGGTCTCCATTAATAAAGGTTGTTTTCACATCCATTTGATGTAACTCTAAATCAGAATGAGCTATCAAAGCCAAAACAATTCTTAATGAGTCTTTCTTTGAGACCGGTGAAAAGGTCTCTTTATAATCAATGCCTCCTTTTTGAGTGTATCCCTTGGCAACAAGTCTGGCTTTATATTGTTCAATATTACCATTAGAATCGTGTTTGGTCTTGAAGAACCATCTACACCCGATTCTTTTAGAACTTTCTGGTAATTGAACAAGATCCCAGACTTTGTTGTATTCCATGGATTTTAACTCTTCATTCATGGCATCAATCCATTTATCAGACTCTGTGCTTTCTATGGCCTGTGAAAATAAAACAAGATCTTTATTAATTCCAATGTCAAAATCTAACTCTTGCAAATAAATCACATAATCATCTGAAATGGCCGATTTTCTTTCTGTTTCAGATCTTCTTAATGGCACTATGTGTGGTTCATCTGCGTCAGATACTTGTGAGTTAGTTCCTTCTTGAAGTGTTTCACCCAAATATTATTCAACATTGTGAAAGTGTTCTTCAACAAGAGGAACAACATTTTTTATTGGTGTGGAAGTAGGTACATTCATGGGCAATGGAATATTTACCCTTACCTCATTGATTTCCACACTTTGTCATTCAACACTCCCAATAACTTCACCATTCTCAATTAATTTTTTATTACCGATTTCAACAATTCTCGAACTATGATTTGGACAATAAAACCTATACCCTTTAAATTTCTCTAGATAGCCAATAAAGTAACAACTTACCATTCGAGAATATAATTTCTTTTCATGTGGATTATAAACTCTAGCTTCCACTTGACAACCCCAAACATGCAAGTGTCTTAAACTAGGCTTCCTTCCCGTCCACAGTTTAAAAGGGGTCTTTGAAACTGCCTTACTAGGAATCTTGTTTAATAAATATACAACAGTTTTAAGAGCATAATCCACAATGATTTGGGTAATGAGGAATTACTCATCATACTCCTAACCATATCCATAAGTGTTCGATTACGCCTTTCAACAACACCATTTTGTTGAGGTGTTCCTAGCATAGTATATTGTGCACATATGCCATGTTCTTTAAGGAATTTTGCAAATGGACATGGACATTGACATTATCCTGATTCGTTATACTTTCCATAATATTCACCACCTCTATCTGACCTAATGATTTTCACTGTCCTATCTAATTGTCTTTCAACCTCATTAATGTACACTTTGAGAGCGTTCGCTGGTTGAGATTTTTCTTTCAACAAATAGATAAATTCATAACGTGAAAAATCATCGATAAAGGTGATAAAATATTTTTCTCCACCTAAAGATGGAACATCAAAGGGTCCACAAATATCAGTGTGTATAATTTCAGGAAGTTGAGTTCTCCTTGTGGCACCTTTCTTGGTATGTTTGATTTGCTTTCCTTTAATGCAATCCAAACATATATCAAGATCAGCAAAATTTAAATTTAGAAGAATTTCAGTCTTTACTAATCTTTTTAATCATTTTTGGGATACATGACCCAAACGTTTAGCCACAGATACGTAGAACTTTCATTTAGTGAACTACGTTTAATTCCAACATTTTGATGAATAGTAAGTAGGGATTCAAAAAAATTATTATCGAGTTTCAATCTATATAAACCATCAATAAGAACAACAGAACCATAAAAACAGTATTCTTATATAAATTAAACATCCATGTCCAAACATAAAATCATATCCAGAAACATTAAGTCTTGAAAGAGAAATCAAATTCCTAGAAACTGAAGGAACATAAAGTGTCTGTAATAGATCAAGGTGATGTCCAGTCTCCAAGATCAATCGATAAGTTACTATTCCTTCAATTTGAGCCTTCATGCGATTTCCCACGAGCATGAAATCCTTATTTGGATTTGTAGTTTGGATCGTAGTGAATCCCTGCAACATAGTGGATACATGAGTAGTTGTACCAGAATCAAGCCACCAAGTATTATTAGGAACATACAAAAGCACTAAATGTACTGTTTTTTTCAAACCAAGCTTTACGTTTCAGGAAATCTTTCTGATAGTGTCCTTCCTTTTTAAAGAAACGATACACATCAACCTTTAGTTCCATATGAGCATCCTGTGGAACTTTAGCAGGTGCTTTCTTTTTCTTAAACTTGTTGGCCTTCACTTTAAGTCATTTAGCAGCTCCTTGACCCATAAGGTTAATGGAATGACCTCTTTGTTTGTTAAGTCTTGACTCCTCTTGAGTAAGCATACTGGACAATTCACTAACATCCCACTTATCCTTAATAGTGTTATAGTTAATTTGAAATGGTCCATACTCAAGAGGCAATAAGTTCAGAATGAACTGAACCAAGAAGGTGTCATCCACTTTCATCCCTAATGTCCGAAGTCTTGTTGCAATATTAGTCATCTCGATGATATGATTTTGCATACTACGCAACCCATCAAACTTCATGGTCGTGAGTTCAGCCATTAGTGTACTAGCGAGAGAGACTTAGCAGCAGAACAAAAACGTTCTTCCACAAACTTCAAGTATTTCCTGGCACTTTCTATTTGTGGAATAGTACTCTTAATGTTGTTAGCAACAATCATTCACATGAACATAAGGCTCAATCTGTTAGAGCGCTCCTATGATTTTTGAAAAGACTTCTCATCCTCAGTGCTCTTATTAGTAGTGACAGTAGGTTTGTCATTCAACGGAGCCAAGTCAAGATCCATCACACCTAAGTTGAAATGTACTTGTTCATATCATTCAAAGAATTTCAATCCATTGAACACAGTAACAAACGAAGCATGCGAATGAAGAGGAATAACTGCAAAATAGATATACATGCTCACAAATCAGAAAATAATGTGAATTCAGTAAAGTGATAAAAATATATTGTAATTGTCCTTTAGGTAAGTACTACGACACATTATCATAGTTTAAATACCAATTTTATCTTTAATAGGTAATTGAATATTTTTAACAAACATATACGACATCTTTGGATATACAATATATATTTGACTAAAAAGATTATTTTACCTCATAATTTTCACTATTCGTAGAATGATAGATTCACCTTTGGATAAATTCTTAAGTTCTAACAATAGTGAAAGTCAATTTATCTATTGATTTTTCAATATATAGGCATTTCATTAACTTTCATTGATAAATGACAATTTTATGAGTACATATTTTTCTTAACCATATGTGTTTGGCCACCTTGATGACTAACAACTTATATGAGTACAAATGCATACATAATCTCATAAAATTTTGTGCATGTGAATAATTTTATACATTGTAGTTTGGCCACTTTGGTGGCTAACAAATTATAGAAACATAATACATGCATCAAGTGGTCATAAATATTATATGTGTAGACGTTAATTTCTCTAGTTTGACCACTTTGGTGACTAACAAACTATTTTGCACTAAGTATACACATATTATTTATTGCTTAGTATAACGACCACTTTAATTTATTGCACAATTGGTTCGTTACAACATAAAATCAAAATAAATAAATAAATATTATAATAATAATAAAGCCAACAACTTGTGAAAAAAAGGGAAGGAGAAGAAATTGTTCATTGTCGTTACTGACAACATCAATTCACTGAACTTTAAATAATGAAATACCTTCAAATTAAGTTAATTAATCATAAGGAAATAATGAGCAGAACCACTATGAGATTAAAAAAATAATAATAAACAATTCTCAAAAGGTTGCGGCCTCCATGTAACCCTCTTTTCAATTCTTTTACTTCATTAAAGTAACCAATTAACAATCAAAGATTTTTATAAAACATTCAAACTAAATTGTTCAAAAAAAAAACTAAAAAGACGACGACAATTTATAATCATCTTCACATATCGCACGAATTTTGAACCCCAAATTATGAACCATAATTATAATTTCACATATACATACCATGTAAATATTATCTATAAATATGCAAGATATACGAAGATTATCCGTTCAAACAATCCAGGCTCTGACGTCATATGTAAGATTAAATAATTTAATACATATCAGGATATTGAACACGATAATCTTACATAGAGATCGTTAGAGGTACATACCTGATGTGGAAGGCATCATCACACAAAGAAGCGAAAGTGTTAGCCGTAAATGGGTTTCTACCTCCTTGCCCTAGCCTTACGTTACCACAACCGTCAGTGATGAAATTAATGTAGAGAATATGTGATAACCTTAATAGGTGGAGGGAGGACCAATTTATAGAGGTTAAGACTTCATCTGGTACGTCCATCAAATAACCAAAGTACGGACGAGATCTATTATTCATTAAATATTATTTATGGTATTACTTGGGCTACAAGTAAACTTGGGCCATAAGTAAGAAATAATTAATAATTCTTACATGTTTATCACTAGGGTTATGAAAGTAAAACCAATATGATAAACTAAGAATGTTAAGGCTTTGAGAGTGAAGCTAATATGTATGTGGAATTGTATAGGGCTTTATTGTGGAAGGACTTTACCCACATGACCTATATTATGAAAGTATGAGATTATGCATATAGTTATAGAACCTATGTAAATGCTTTATGAATAATTTGAGAGTAAAGTGTCTATGATTATGATATGTAGATGTGTTGATTGAAAGGATATTCTCATGAACACATAACGAACATGATGTAAAAGGTTTTATCACATAGAATGATTCTAGGTTGAAAGGTTTGCTCACCTAAAATGAATCAAAGCATGTTAGACTAGAATAGCTTGACTTGGTAAGATAATTGGTAAGATAAGACCATTTCATGGATAACAACACATGTAAGACAATACTGTTTCATGGTAGCTTGAGTATAAAACCTTATGGTAGCCTTAAATAAGAAATCACACTCTTCTTAAGGTTATCTTGTACTAGTGTTCACAGAATGCTTGCATGGTAGCATGACTTTGTTAGGCCAAGACCATTTCCTGGTAGCTAGGATGGAGCACTTGTACCCTTCCTTGTATAGCTTGGACTTGCATGATATTATGCCTTCCATGGTAGCTTGGTCTAGCCTAATAGGGTGTTATTCCTTGGTAGTCTAGAAATGATAAATAGTAATCATTTAAGAATGATAGCCTAAAGCGGTACTTAGTATGGGTAGGATTATGGGGTCTTATTCATGCATTGCACAAGTATGACTTGAAGCTACTTATGAAGCATATCACTTATATGTTGTATGCTAAGCTTGGATTGAGTAATAGTACTTTTCTTTGGTAGCCTTGAATAGGTAATTATAACCATTCATGATTAATGACTTGTCTTGGACTAGTAAAGAGGTACTTCTCCATGAACAACAAGAATAGCTAAAGAGGGACTAGTCAATAGCATGTTTATGATGGAACTAGCTTACTTCAAGGAAGTATTGTAATTATATTCTAATAAGAGATTTGTATATATGATATATGCTTTGCTTGGATTGTTGCTATAGTTGCCTTCCTTGATATGTTGACTAAAGGTGAAGATTTCCTTGTGTAGGAGAATTAAGCTAAGGATGAGACCATAAGTTGGTAAGTATGATTATGATGACCAAAAAGGGATACTTAGTGTGGGTAGGATTATGGGGTCTCATCCATGCATTGCACTAGTACGCTTTGAGGTTACTTGAGAAGTAGTTCTCTTATGATATGAAGGATTAAGAGTTGACTAATTCTTAAAGTATGCCTATGTTGGAGACTATGCCTATGATTATGTTATTGTCTCTTATGTTCATGACTTATGTCTTATGTTGGCTAACGCTTTTGTTATTCTCTTATGATGTTATGATAGCTAACATATTTAGTACATTTTGTACTAACACATACTCTTGCCTACATTCTTATCAAATGTAGGGTCTGGCGATCTTGAGTTCCATCTTTGAGGCTAGATTTTTAGTAGGAGCAAGTAGTTGAAGATTGGTGAGTCCTCATAGCATCGAGGATAAAGCCACCATTTCCTTTATGTATTTATTTTCATGTCTTGAGACTATTGTATGGGCTATAACCCAAGAGTATTCAAAGTTGTATTAGATGGTTTGAGGCAAGTGTAGTAAGACTTCCGCTTTGCTTTTATAAAGACTTTGATTGTATGGAAAATATTTTTAAAATATCCGCACTTTTCTATTATCTTATGGTATGATGTGCTAAGATCTTGAATGATACCCCTTCAGAGTCAAGTACGCCATGTTACATCTAGGGTGTACCCCTGGGTCATGACAATGGAACTTATGACTCTTGCGATGATGTTGATGGGGTGGAAGGACCTTATAGTGTATAAAATTGTGAAGATGATGGGTCTCATGCTTTGCACCATGGTTATGATGGTGATGTGAGGTACAATTCTTTCTCTCATATGTCGTATGAATTCTTTGAGTGGAATATAGAAGGAAATGGAAGTTGTGAGGTTAAATTTTCTTCCTAGTCTTATGCTACTTCCTATTCTAAGAAAGAAGGCATAGATGTTTGGGCGGGACCATTTCAAAGTTGTCGTGTGGACTATAGAAGCAGTAAATTCACTACTTCTCAAAATATGATAACTTATTCTTGTCATCCTAGTTCATATGTTTCTTGTTGTTCGTATGGTGATAAGGTTGGAGTTAGAAAGGGAGGAACTGAAATGACCCAAAAAGTTCTTAAAAATGTGCTTCGGAAGTTACCGGAAACTTGTTTAGCAATAAAAAAAATTCGTTTCGTTTTTCAAAAATCCGACTTCATATTCTTGTTTAGGGGGTCAAATTGAGTGGGAAATGGGTCTAACCCAAATTTTAGAGCAACCGTATCAAAATCCGAAATTTCCAAGTGAAGCCTTTTTCGAGGGTCTACTTTGGAGGGTCATATCTCCTAGCACACAAATAATTGGGTGGCCCATAACATATCCATGGAAAGCCCTTTGAGTTAGCTACCTAACGCACTTCGTTTCACCTCATTCGGAGTTCGGACGAAGAAGTTATGCCCATTTTCGTAAAATCTGTCCGGCAGGAAATGCAATTTCCAGTGAGCGTTTTTACTGTTCACCCGCCTCATTTTTTTTTCTAAGTGTTGGACCATTTTTCCAAAGGGCATATGTTATTTCCTATATACCATTAGTTCAATTCCCATCTCTAAAACATTTCCCAAAACACCTCTCCCATACTTAGACACATTTTCTCTCAAGTTCTCTCAAGAACCCTAATCCAAAACCTTCCTCAAGATTGAAGAGACTCTTGCTCCAAGTTCCAAGCTTCCATTGAAGACACTCTCAAGACCTTCATAAGAACTCAAGGTATGTGGTGTTGAACTCATGGGTCCTTCCACCCATAGTGCCTAGACTCTATTCTACTCACTAATTCATGGTTTAAGTTAAGATTCATAAATTAGTCTTGTTCTTTGTAATAATTTCCTGCACATTGAATTTTAAACATGAAAAGTGATTGTTTTGAGCATGTTGTGACTCTAGAACTTGAATCTAAATTTGGAATGGATGTGGAGATTTTCATGTGGTATTGTGGGTGTTAAAAGGTGTTGTTGTAGGTTGTTCACTGGTTTGGCTGCATAATTACTACCCTATTTTCCATGCTCTTTGATTCCATTACATGCCTTCAAGGTGTTTGACAAAATGTCCAACTATGGAGAATTGATGAATCGATGCTTTAAAGCTTGAGTTATGAGATGTATGGCAATCCAGAGATGTGTTGATGACAAACTAAGCTTGTGTATATGTTCATTCCATACGTGAGATTGCATTAGAGCCTAATGGGAATTTCCTATATAAAGTGTTGCATGACCATGCCCGGTCCGGGGGAAAAGAACCGGACAACCATGTGAGAGGTTTATATCTCACCACCTAGGATGCTTGGGGTGTGACCAACATCAACCATGTGAGAGGTTTATATCTCACCACCTAGGATGCTTGGGGTGTGACCAACATCAACCATGTGAGAGGTTTATATCTCACCACCTAGGATGCTTGGGGTGTGACCAACATCAACCATGTGAGGGGTTTATACCTTGCCACCAGGGTGTCCGGGTGTGAACGGCATCCCCCATCCTAAGTTGGGGTTATAGATTGGTTGGATCATGCATACACATATGATATCTACTATTAGTATAGATTTACTTAAACATGTTTTGACTTCACTTTGATCATGCATCCTCATATTGTTATTCATAATGCCTATGAAACTATTTCTTGTATTTCGATTGTGTCCTTGTCTATTGTTGTGTTGCACCCCGCATACTTAGTACATTCCAAGTACTAACGCATATTTTGCCTACATGATGTCACCATGTAGGGACCGGAGCTACTCTTGATCCTTCTCTCCATTCACGTGGCTAGTACGGTGCTTATCCGAGTTGTTGGTGAGTCCTCAATGATTCGAGGGCTATGTTATGTTTCCTACTCCTATGTTTTGAGACTTTAGCTTGCAATTGTATTTTGACTATGAGGGGAGCCGGTAGTATGTCATGGCCCCGTCCTATCTATGTATGTAGAGGTGTGCGTTGGACAAGTATTTTGTAAATGAGCTTAACTCTTGTTCTATGATGTCATTTTGAAATGGTTTGCCCTTAGTCCCTATTTCCCGTTAAATAAATGTTGAATGTACTTCCGCGACCGATGAAGTGTGATGACAAGTTTGAGAGGCTTGTTTGGGGTTCCTTCGAGTTCCTCATTCGCCATGTCACGTCTAGGCCCTAGGCTTGGGTCGTGACAGGAACACTAAACCATGAAGTAGTAGAGTTAAGAGAATCTTTTACAATGTTGAGGAAATATTTTGATGATTTCTTGCGGATGTTTGAAAAGGTTAAGTTTATGGTACAAAATAGGCAAGTTATTCATCAGGAAGAAAAGCCTAAGGAGTTACTCTTTGGAAGCAAAATAAGATACTCCTTGTAAGGATGGCACTAAGGAGTTCAACGTGGAAGTCAAAACACCCACTCCTTGTGCACCAAAATGGAAGTTAAACTTGAAGGGATCTTCTAACCCTTCACAAGGAATCCTTGGCACTTGTCCAAACTCCCTTAAAATTGAGAGACAAAAGATTGAGAGGAGTAAGGATGTGAAAAGTGACAATTGTAGAGTGGAAAAAGGAGAAGTTGGGTGGAGTGACGTGAAAGGGTTATCACATTTTTCTCTTAACTCATGTAACTTTTCTTTATCTAGTTGTTTGAAAACTTGTGCAGGTATCCTTGGAAGCAAGCCTAGTGAGGTACCTCAAAATGTGAAGAATCATGAGGTTCTTGAGAGCTTCCAAAAGGAGAAAATATTCTCCAATGTTGATAGCCAAGGTTAAGACACTTCTTCCTATGAGCTACAAGGTAAAACTGCTAACTCTTACACTTCCTTGAACTTGGAACATCATTGTGTGGCTAGTAGCTCATTGAGTGTAAACGATACCTTGTCTTTATGTGAGCATAGTCAGTCTTTACCTTGTGATGTTTTTGATAGCACTTTGTTGTGTGATGATAATATCTTTGTAGTGAGTGAGTGAGCAAGCACTAGTTGATCCTATTGATGACCAAATTGACTCTTCTAGTAAGGTTGATTTGTGTCCACCTAGTGTTGGCACTTGTAGCTTGAATGAGGGTACATTTTCATGCGATGAAAGTGATGCTACACTAGTTGATCCTATTGATGACCAACTTGATTCTTTTGGAAAGATCATTTTGTGTCCACCTAGTGTCGGCATTAATGATTTGAATGAATACTTAGAACTTAACACCATTTCTTGTTTTTTCTCATGAGAATCTTGAGGTAGAATGTTTGTTAAGGATAATCTCTTATTTGATGATGACATGACTCTTGAGAGTGTGCATAGTGAAATGCCTTATAATGTTGGAAGTGTAGCCACTCTCGGATGCTATCAATTGTTTGAGAATCCACTGTGGTGTGATGACACACTTTCCAAAGATGGAAATCTCTTTTGTGAAGATGATAGTACATTTATTGGAGAGAGTAGTGTTAAGATGAAAGAGGATGCTTATGTGTTAATTGTTAGTTCTTCCTTGTGTGTTCCAATTCTTCATATGAGTTGTGATTCTTTAGTATATAAGGTGGAGGCTAAACATGGGAACACCTTGATTGAAGTTCATTTATGCGACACCTTTCTCTACTACTTGTTTGCATATGATGATGCTCACGCTTTTGAGTGGACTATGTTATTAGAAGATAAAAGTGTCAATCGGGCTAAAAAGGGTGTACTTGATCCATGTTCATGGATTTCCTTTCCATTTGACCCCGGTAATGAGTTGAATTGTGGCACTTGTGTAGTGATGCTTTGTCAAGATGACAAGCATAATTTGGATGAATTTGTTGGCACATTTCCCTATGATGGAAAGTCCTTCTATGGGGAATGGTAGTTTTCTAACTCCCTTTCTTTACTATCTCTTTGTGTATGATCTTGTTGATTGTGCATCTTATTGGGGTAGGAGTTATTTGTCAAGAAAAGCAAGTTTATCTTAAATTCTTCATGTTGTCTTTGTGTGTTTAATCTTGTGATGTGATGAGTGCTAGGATCCTTGAACCTAGTTGTGATCTTGATTATAGAAACACCTTAGATGATCCCAATGTGCATGACACATGTCTCTACTATCTCTTCGCATATGATGACCCTCATATTTGTCTTAAATGTGCATTGCATTTGGGTTGGGGTATCATTGAGGTCTATACTTATTTGTATGACCCCATTATGTGCTCCTATTATCATTTTGACCCCGATGAACATTTTGGAGTATTTGATCTTGTAGTTCTGTCATTATTTGGGTGGTATTATCCTTTTGATGGGACGAACAACCAATTTCTTTGTTCTACATCTATGGGCTTAATAGTCATGATAATAGAGGATACTTGGTTGTTCCTTGAGATTGAGTCTCCTTGGTATAATTTTTTTTGTCCTAACCCTTGTACTAATATTACCTCATGCTATGAGGATATATTTGGTGTTTGATCTTTTCATGGTTTTGCATAGTTTAGATTATAGCACGAATCCTTTTTAAGAAGGGGAGGATGATAACGGCATGGATAAATGGATCGCATAAAAGCTTTAGAGGAGATTGATGGACACAAAGTAAAGACATACAATGGAAGGTCCATCAAAGTGAAGAGAAAGAAGAAAAAGGCCATTTGTGCAAATAGTCATCTCATAATTTCAAGATATCACGAATGAAGGCAACCAAACAAGGCTCTTATCTCATTTAGGGTAAAATTCTAAAGAAAGTGTCTTCTTTATTTTATTAGTATAAGTAGTAGTATTTTTTCATATTGTAAGACTTAGACTATATGGATTTTGAATGTTAAATGAACAAACTCTTTCAAGAGTGTAGTTTAAGGATGGAATCCCTTTAGGTTAGTCTAGCTTAATCTAGATTAGTGATGGGTGGATTCCCATTGTTAGTTTAGGACTACTTAACCTTCATTTCAATAGATTGCTCATTTGTGGTTTTCAATTTGAGTTGTTTGTTTTCGAATTCAAGTTTTTCTTCTTCCTAGGTTGATTGTTTATTCAATTGCCTTTTGTTCTTTCCTTCTCATCTCTTATTTCTATTCTATGTTACTTTTGTATTGTTTAATTCCGCATTTGATTTCAATTGGTTTCATCCTCAATTTGAATCGTTATCAGAGTATAAATTTAGTTAAGAGTGATATCTTTAGTAGAAATTCTTAAGTCCTAGAATTACATGTCATCGTAGGTATTAAGGGTCACTCGTTAGATCAGGACTAATAACTTAATCATTTTGGACATCAGTTTAGTGGATCTACACCATTAGTGTCTTTTACCCTAGCAAGGAATAGAGCGCCCTCTCAACTGGGGAACAGGTTGGACTCTGTTTAGCACAATAGAGTATGTCGGTTATTAGTATCTCGCACAATGCAATTGTGAGATAATGCATTACATTATATTCAGTTACTTCAATTTAGTACTTATCAGTTGCATGTTGATTTACAAGGTCATTGCTTCAGTTCATATATTTCAAACTTATCATGTTTAGTTTACTAGAGTTGTGATGCATGTCTCGTGTACTCAATACATTCAAAGTACTGATCGTAAATCTCTTTGCATTATATTGTTTTATAAATAGGTTCATACGGTCAACTTCTAGCTCACAGTTAGTACATCTTCTAATCTGCTTAGTAGCAGTATCGGTGGGCCCTCATCTTTCAAAGACAATACTTATGTTATTTTTCTTTATTTCATTCGTTCAATTTTCAAATAGGTATAATTAGCAGGGGATTTATCCCAACAACTCATCATAGTAGTTACTTTCAGATATTAGTTTTTAGCCTTATGGATTGTTTGGCACGAATTCCATTTTGATTGTTAAGTGAAGACTTGGACTTCTTATATCCTTCGGAGTCAACCTCTGCATCGATTATTTCAATTTATGTTTATGATCTTAATGTCATGCCAAATCATGGGTTAGCTTGAGATCACTCATGACTTTAAGCACCATGTTATGACTAGGGGGTAGTCTCAGATCGTGACACTTTCCTCGGCCTTATGTATTGTTGGGCTGATTTTCGTGCAGATCGCTCTATATAGAGACCTTGCTAGACCATTTAGCTTTCCTTACCAGTTGAACGTATGTCAATTTTATTGGCCCAAGTAGTTTAGGAGTATAATTATATGAGTTATATCGAGTACACTCAGTTAGGTGAGGCACCAAGTGCCTATCGCGTCTCCCCAAGTTTGGGCAAGACATGTTTAATCATACTTTCAACATTATACCCATGTTAGGTCCCACTTATTTGATAAAAGGCTCACAAAAATGTATTCTTTTGTTTAAAATTTTATTTATCTTTCAATTGAAACATTACAAAGTATTCCCATACTCGTGAAATTTTGTGTTCAACTAAACTACATCACATAAATTAGGGATAAATGATATTTAGTAGAAACTAGTAACCAAGTGTAGGAAGTAGTAAGTTACCCACCATGTGAATCTTGTATGTTATAAGTCAAGAAAAAATGGATTTCGGAGTTTCAGTTTCAGGGTTTGAGCAGGATCCTTATCAACAAGAAGCTGGTTGATCATGATCTAGCATATTTGTAAAATTTTGTGGTCCAAAAAACAATTCTACTAGACTTGATGAATGCAGTAACAAAGACAGAATCTTAAAGGCTTAAGCCTTCAGTTCATTGGTTAAATTTAAGAAGAAAGTAAAGTTTCTTCTTTGTTACCATTGAGTGCCGTTAAAAACATTCATAAATATCAAACCCGAAAGAAAGAAAACAACAATAATAAAAACCGAAATGGGGAAGACAGATGTAGTGCAGTAATAGTAAAACCTAAACAAACTAAAAATGACAAACTTCAGTAAGAAAACAATTAGAATCTTTGTGACGCCTTCCTTCTTTTTTGGGTCATCCTCCAGTAAGCAAACATACATACATACATACATTACCTGGAGTAACTAGCTTTTCCCCAAAACGGAAAAGATAAAACTTTTCAAGTGAGAGAAACCAACTACAAAGGGTCTGGGATAGAGTGTACAAGGATTACAACAAAATAGCCTAATTCTAAAAGATACAATGATGAACAATTGGAGAAGGATCAGCAAAATTACAGGAATATATGCACAAAGAAACTTAACACGCAGAAATGCTATTGACAGCATTTGTACATTAGAACACAGACCTGACTAAAAATCATTCTATTGTTATTTTTGCCGGAAAGTAAATTCCAGGAGCCTGGTCTTCTACAGCAATGCCTTGACAATGAACTAATCTTATCACACTATCAGCAATATGTTGGAACCTGTTTCGGACATCCATAAAGCTCCTGCAGAGAACCTTCTCAACCCAATCCTCAACAGCTTCCTTTCTGTCTGATAACCAAGCAGCAGCAAGTATCTGTACCATTACTTCTGAGTCAATCTCCAGCTTGATATCTACTCCAACAATCTTCTTAAGGTTTTTGTTGATTTCATTCAAGATTTTCTCAGCTAGAGCTCCAAAATCAAATGGCTTGAAGACCACATTGTTGTCCATTTGCTCTAAGATTTCTTCCAACCATGCTTTTGACCCTTCAGAACCAGAGTCACTGTCACACTCATCACATTCATTCTCCTCCTCCATCTCTTCCACAGGCAAATTCAAATCAAGAGAAGATTTTGGGACAGTGCACAAACGTTTTGGCATTTGAAGCAACTTGTCATCGTTCGAGTCACTGTTGTCTGTCTGCTTTCTTTTATATGCAGAGAAAGATTCTAATGTTCTATCCCCTGAAGTAATCCACAAATTTGTATTCTTCACTTCAATCCTATTTCGATAGCCAGATCCAATTGCTATCTGCATCTGCAAGTTTTTGGCTGCTAATATCTTTTCTTCTGAAAACTCGAGAGATTTTTTACTGGAAAAGAAATCTTTAGTAATTTTTGCAGATTTCGAGGTAAGCACAAAAATCATATTATTGATACTGATTTCCTTCCCGTGCAAGTTTAACAATTTACCAGTTCTGATAGCGCGAGATAAGCTATTCTGAACAGGAAAATCAGCCTTTTCTATGTTTTCAAGAAGCACAATAGAACAGCGCTTCTTGCTTAACTCCTCTGCGATGTAGTCAATGACTGTCTTTCCCCTAAGATTCATGTGACCATTTCTTATATTTTGATGGATAAGCAGAGAATTTGAGCAGCTAATCCCATCGCTAGAGCCCAGATCCACAGAGAGCAAGCTATTGTAGCTACCAAAGACATTCTCAGCAAGAGCTTTTGCAATTTTTTGTTTCCCCACCTCGTCAGGTCCAATGAAGCTGAGCCAGATATTTCCTTTGCTAGAGACATGACTCCTTCCATTACCACTTCTGCAGCGAGCGACAGTATGACTAATGGCATAAATGGCTTCCTCTTGCCAATAAACATATCCAGAAAGAGCTTTATAAAGGTTCTTAAAGTCTTCCACATCCAAGTCCTTGTCTAACTGAGGAACAGAGGAAGAAAACGATCCTGAAAAGTAAGGAAGGCGATCCTCATTCACCGGAAAACTGGGTTTCGACAGATCTCTTACAGTGGATATGTGAACAGTTCCCAATCCCAGGTCTGTGCTAACAGAAGCTTTTGAGGCTAATGATGTTCGATCAAGGGGCAGGCTCAAATCACGGAGAGCATGACGGTACGGGGTCCAGATATTTTCCATCTTGAGATGCTGAGTTTCTAAACTCTGAGCCGGTACTTCAGCTTGGGAATCAGAATCACCTTCAAACACGACTGATTTTGACATGGTATTTTTGGTCCAGGAGGTATTTTGCAAGTCTGATGACATTGAACTTTGATTAGTAAGTCTTGCATCCAACAATAAATCTTTGTTTCTGCTTTCGTCCCCAGCAGCAGAACTCTGAAAGATGCCCAAACTGGGAAGATGTGACCTGGCTTGCAAAGCATCTGGTTGAAATGAATGTATGTGATGAAGACGCTGGCATATATCATTCCACTTCTTTTGCAATCCCGCCAATCTGGCATTTAGTAAACTGCAGCCTTCATCGGCCTGCACTGAATTGATAGAGCACATATTTACTGAAAGAGTTACAAGCTAATCATCCACAAACTTTTAACCATACTGTAACTAAGATCACAGGAAAGGAGAAATAATTTGACTCTGAATGACACACCTCTACCCCAACTAGTCCCCTGCTTGGACCGCATTCAGCCTTTTGTAACCAAGAAGATAAATGTGTTGCATGCTGATCAGTGACTGGACCAGTGGCTCCTCTCAGCACAGTTGAAACTTCTTGCTCATATTTTTCATTGCAAAGATTACATCGAGCTGTATATTCATTTTTGTTTATCCACGAGTTTTCAGACTCAGATGATGTGGTAAAGAACCCGCCAAAAGGAACAAATGACCCCATCAAGCTGCAAATGTCAATGGACACACAAAGTCAAAAGCTTAAGATGCAATGAGATACACACTTTAGACCTCTTAGTATATTCCCTGAATCAGCACAAATAACTCGGAAACCAATACACTCAAGAGTGCTTTTACTGGGTGGATTAGAGACCGAATGGAGACACACTGAAGAAAAGAAAAAAAAAACAGAATCTTCTTTTGACATACACACCAGCATAAAGCATTTTGTAGTCCAATTTGTTGTGTGCATGATAAACTATAGGAGCCATGCTTTAAATGTGACAACCCTCGAAGACTCAACAGCTGCGGTCAAAGTTTCAATAATGGTCAAACTTGAGCCACACAGTCGAACAATTCAAGACTTCAGGGTACAAAGCTAAAACTTAGGCAAATGCTTCTGTTATGTACCACACAAACATGGACTAAACACTGTAACAGATCAACAAAAAGGAGACAATGTCATAGATCAACGAAAAGGAAACATTGAGAGGACAGTCTATGCTGTTCTAAGCATTGAAATTATCCCTTGGATGCTGAAGCCTCTTCTTTAGATATGCTAAACCATGTCATCACATTGTGCTCCTTTACTGTAGGAACAAAACCAGACCACCGAGTTCCACACATCATAATTAAATAAACAAACATGCTTGATTAATTTATCGGTTTCGTGCAATACTAAACAATTGTACAAGTTCAACTTTTTCAAGGACGGAAATGATGGAGCACAGTCTACCCAGTACATAACTTAGCTAGCTAATAAAGGGAAATGTATAATATAGAAGAAAAATTAATAAATTAAATATAAGGGGAAAAGATGGGTTATCTCAAAAAAAGGGAAAAAGATTGCGTACATAATTTTTAATGTACAAAGTTAGTTGTCCAAATGGTACAAAAATTTGGTCAAGTTTACTTCACTCTTCACTTCTCAAGGATGGTGATTACAATGGATATGAAAGGTTAAGAAGCAAGAGGTACTCTACAACCAATATACTATGGAAGAAAACAGCTTAATACGCAATTGCATGTGATGCAACTAACTTAGTAATAACGAAGATCTGGTGAGGCTAAAAGAATGAAGATAAACATTCAAACGGATTCTGTAGTTACAAGGTACATCTAAAAAAACATGCTTTTCGACAAGATGAGGTTATACACTGGAAAATCCATCTAGAAATAGATCTACACCTAATAAATTGTGCTAGTGAATAAAATACTTTTGAGGTATCTTCTTATAAATTTATCAACTATGTGCTTCCACTAGCAGTAACACCGGAAAACCTGTACCTTCCTCAAGTATGAGAGATATTTGAACTACTAAAGCATTATAACAGAAAAATATAACTACTAGTTTAAAAGCAGGGCTAGAATTTTGAGTTTATGGGTCCTTGATTCTAGAAAAAGAAATTTATTGGGTTCTTGATAATACTTTTACATATTAATTGGATCTTTTAACACAAATACAACATCAGCACCAAAAACTCTGGGTTTTGCCAAACCTGTAGTCGAATAGCTATTTGATAAGTCAAAGAATCATTTTATTAAAGTTGCACTAAGATGGTGTCAAAATTATTCACATATACTGCATAAAAGCATCCAAAAAAGCAAAACTACATTGGTAACCACCACAAAGGGATGAGACCAAATTACTTTTGTATTCATGTTTCTCAAGCAACTCGTCCAGAGTCCCAAATGAGAAAACTTCATGGTATACTTCTGAAGTTATGTGAAGATCTCATAAATAATGGTAGTTCAAACTCTGCGTAGGTACAACAACCATATTGACAACGTTTAAAGTCAAGCGTATAAAAAATTTTGAGACCTTGTCATATGAAGATAAAATAAAAAATAAAAAAAATCAGCACTTATGCTATAAAGCATTATAATAATATCTGTTAAAGAAAATGCAATAGAATATGGAAGAAAATCCCACCTGGATCTGGAAGGTAGTCCTCCAATTGGAAGAGTGGATGAAGTAATGGGCAGCAGATGTAAATCCCAGTCTTTCTGAATTGTAGGGAACCGAGCCAAGAACTTCAAATAAATGTCATAACTTGCTGCTGCTCCAACTAACCACAGTTTCCCACAATTTACTTGCACCAATTTTGTGAACTTAGAAACGATATAGCTCACTGACCCATCATCAATAAACACCTTCAATTCACCATAATTCACTATAATTCCATCCCCTGTACAACACTCTACAGCATCAGTCACTTCCTTAAACTTCAAGCTGATCATTTCTTCACTCCCATCAGAAAATTCTTTTTCAAAAGAAATTACAGTCAACCCCTTAATTTCATCAGGCAAGGCACCACCTTTACCTTTCTGTACACAATCAGTGAAGCTGTAAAGTGCATCAGTTGCACAATTACCGATCAATAACGGGTTTCTACAGCTTTTCTTCACAAGAATCTCACCGATTCTTCTACAGTTCTCATCAATATTCCCCTTTCCGGAAACGCTAGAAAATGGAAAGTTAAACCCACGTTTGTTAAGCTCCGAATCGGTTAAATTACAAAGAAACATAGGTGGGCAACGTGCCTTGGAAAACCTAGAAATAGCCGGTGGATTGAGAAGTGCAAGCTTTATATCACAACTCCGAAAACCCGCTTCCCCTAAAACTCGGCTCACAATCGGGTCATCCAAAATGGATAGTATAAAATGCTTCAGTTCAACTTTTAGAGTAGAAATCGAGAAGTTAGAGGAATTCTGTTGTTGAAGTTGTTGATAGATGTGGAAAGTATCAGGATGCCTTCTTTGGTTAGCTTGTGAGCGCTTGATTGCTGCCATGAGAGAATTAGAAATAGGCGGCTCGTCTAGGGTTTTGGCTGTGGGCAAACGATCAAGAGAAACGCTGACGCTGAGTTCTAAAGCTCTGAATTGGAGCCGTGGTGAGTACGCGCAGCTGCGAGCACGTGCACAGGCGTCACGGATGGTAGATGATGGAAGTGCAAGAAGCGCAGAAACGGCATGGAGAGATGTAGTCTGCGCGTGGCTCCGGCGACGAGCGACGGCCACTGCATCTTCTAGCGCACGCGCTGCCTCCTCCGTCAAGCATTGCTTGGCAGTGCTCACCGGCGTTGGCATCGCCGGTAAGCAAGCTCCTATATTCAATTGAAATTAAAATGAAATGAAAAAAAATAGTTACTCTACTAGTTTGTTAAAATAAAAATATATATATTTTCTTTTCTTTGAAGCAAAGATCGAAGGAAAAATTTGTGTATATCAGGGAGGGTAGGGGAGAGGAGGGTGGGCCAAATTATTGATAATGGAACAAACACATACTGTTACAAAAAGGCCCTGGGGGTATAAATTCTGTTAACATTTCAAAAGAAGAAATATCTTTTCCACTGCTTTTATAGATTTATGGCTATTCAATTTTTGGTTAGCATTCATCATAGTGATAAGAGGAGACATGAGATGCCGTGTCCACTAGATAACACTAATGGGACAATATAGCTACGCTGCACCAACGTCACATCAACCTTTTCAAACAAAGATAGAGGAGCTCACTAGTGGAAACAGGTCAATTCCTACTTCGTATTTCATCTCATATGCTCTATGGCAAAAAAGGATGAATCATGAATTGACACCATCTTTTCTTATACTTTTCTCCTTCTCTTTACAAATAAATTAGCTAAATCTATTTTTCCTAAAATAAACTAAACTTCATTAAAGTCATTGTTACGGGCCCTAATATTATATGAAAATTATTGCAATAATTAAAAAATCGATATAGATATATTCGAGAGGAGATGTGGATGTATCTGATAGATGATATGGATATATTCGTGTAACACCTCGGATATGGAAAAGTTAAAAGTAAAGGAAAAGTGTAGGTTTTGCATTGATCCAGTGGTCTACGATACAAATCTACAGACCGTAGGAAGAGAATCATAGAACTAGGGTTTAGTTTTTCAAATTTCAAGTTTCTTGAGTATGACCTACGAATGAACAGGACTAGTCGTAGAAAATTGGACGAGTCGTAGAAAGGTTTCGTATAGGCAATCCAAACTTAGTGAAATTTTGGGTTAAAAGAGGGGTCTACGAACATTAGAAGGTTTGACGGTCAGTAGAATGGAGTCATTGGAAGTTGGCCAAATTTAGGCCTCACTAACTCGACCTACGATATACCAGTATGGTCCGTAGAAATTTCTTCGGCCCATAGATCTAAGCGTAGGGTCCTTCGGCAGTTATTTATTAAGGGTTTTTGAGTCTTTTTCAATGCACTCAATACCTATATTATGTCGTTTTGATCCAAATTTTAAGTCCTATAACTACCTTTTATTGTTAAATCTACCCAAACCCTTTCATTTTCTAAAATCCCTAATTCCCATCCACGTCATCCTCTCCATATTCTCTCAATATCAAGGAAAAATACTTAAGGATTCAAGCCTCAAGTCTTTTTTTTCCTCCATTTATTTTGGGCTTAGATCATCAAGGTATGTGGGAATTCATCAATGGGTTCTATTCACCTTTTGAGTCCCAAAAGATCTCAATTCTTCAAATTCAATTTCATCAAAATTGATTTGGTTTTCATCCAATTCTCCATGGATCTTCATTGTAATGTTTCGATTGCTTGATTTTTATCTTCTTATGATTAATTTAATTCAATTACATGATTTTCAATTGATTTCATATGGACTCATGCATTGTTTATATTTTGACTATAAATTTATGAAGATATGAGTTTATGAATGAAAGCTATGAATTTGTCAATGTTAATTTATGAAAGTTTATGAATGATTTCTGAAAAGTTATTTTATGATCTAAAAGTTTCTTTAAGATGAGCATCAATGAAATTGTGAAAAGTTTTCTCAGATAAAGGGATCGTGATTTGGTGAAAGATTTTCTCCCACATGCATGATTCATGATTTAAGGAGATACTCTATGATGTTTTAAGATTGGATTAGTAATTTAATTGTACTTTTCCATGTATGATGATATGTTAGGAATATAACTATTCCATTGGAATTTTACCTGGCACCGAGAGGATATTGAGATGTAGGCTATCATGTTAGTAGAGATCGGGTCTCTAGTAGCAATCTATGTGTCCCTTACTACGTGCCTTGTAGAATTTTCTTAGAAAGACATAGCTAGTGGATCCACCTAAGCTAGAAGTTTATGGTCCTTTATGTCACGAACTTAGAGTCTCACTAAAGCTCCGTACGACACTTGACAACTTACTCACTAATCTTTCAAGATCTTGTAAGCGCATGTAAGTCTTTGAACTAAGATATTTACGAGAATGTAAAGAAAGACTTAGAGAACTTTGAAAGAAGGTTTTGTATTGCTTGGAAGATTGCTTACAACTTGCTTGATTGCTTGCTTCAAGCTTGGATGGTTTACAAATGAGAGTCCCTCTATTTATACTACAATCCTAGGGTCTAAAGTGTAAATAATAATTACTACTCAAGTTCCTACATATTTACAATTTAATCCTAATTCTAGAATTCTCTACAACTCTAGAATATACCAAGAACTTTCCATGTGATTCTTTAACCTTTCCTAAGAAATCTCCATACTTCTCTAGAATATTCCACTAAGGACTATTCTTCTTCTAATGTAAGCCTTTCAAGGAAATATCTAGGGAGTTATAAAATCTTCCACAAACCTCTCCACATATCTAGATTATTCCTCCCCACTTCTGGTGCAATATTTGAAAGGCAAAGTGGCGGGTCATGACACTCTCCCCCACCTATTGATGCGACGACCGCGTCGCATCGTCGTTGCATAACCAACCGAGTCTTGTCTTCTCGCATGTGTGACAAATAGTTCATTGACTCGATCAATGCCCTCGTGCAACTCCTTCAGCTTCTTCTTTATCACTTCTAGCTTGGCCTTATGATCTACCTCCTTCCTAAGAGGCAAGCGACTTGGAGGCTTCTTTGGCATCACGTCATTGTTCTTTTCTAGAACCTTCTTCGTGCATGGTGGCAAGGACCCTTTAGCACCATTGTCTTCTTCCCAACTTGCAATGGTGGATACGAATGTTGACTCCTTCTTCTTAAGGCTACTCTCGAGCTGCATGGCCGTTAGTCGAACTTGTCCTTCCATCTTCGGTACCTTAACCAGGGGCACCATACATGATCCTTCTTGCTCCATGACCAAAATTCATTGGAGGTAAGGATCGATCACCACGTGACACTTTTGGAAGAACTCTTGCCGATGAATTATATCAAAAAGGTCTAAAGGAGCGACAGTGAAGTAGGTTTTACCTTGCCACTCGCCTAGCGTTATGATTACTCCATGTGCGACTCCACACACGGGAGTCGGTGGTGCATTGACCTTACTGATTTGGGCGTTACTTAGACTGTAACTCAACCCCAACCTTGTGGTTATCGTCTTGGCCTCTGCACCCATGTCGACCATAGACCGAGCGGGTCTTCCATTGATCGTGATGTCGACATAGTGCGTGTTGTATTCTCCCAACTTCCTTGGTTGCTTCGTGATGGCTCTGCATAGTCGTATCAATCCCAACTACGTCGTCTCTACGACTTGTCCTAGCTCCTGTGCATCCTTCTCCTTCTGCTCCTGTTGGATAACACTAAGCTCTTCAGTTCAGGGCACCTTGCATAGCCATTCAACCCACCACATATGTAGCAACAGTTTCTTTTGGAAGTTTCTGCCTTCTTCTCTGTGTCGCCATGCCATCCAGACTTCTTGCCATCGGACCTATATGCATAATGATTCTTGGGATGTGGCCGTTGGTCCTTGATTTTGCCACGATCTCCCCTACATTGGTTATGACTACCTCTCATCTCCTCTCTTCTGGTTCTGTTTGGCTTCCGTGCCTGAAGTCTGTCAAAGCTTCGGCCTGCATGATGGCTTCATCGATAGTCCTGACCGTTCAGCGTATGCGTGTATGTTGCCTGTCTACTTCCACTCCCTAAATTTACGCTTCGCCTCATAGATGACGTTGTTAGGGACGAAAGCCTTCTTGAAATCCACTCGAAATTGCTCCCAAGTGTTTATGGTGCAAACTCGCTTCCCTATTTTCGACTCTTTACGCCTCCACCATAGCATGACAATCTCCGAAAGATACAATGTAGCGACCCTTTTGAAAGGATACTACCACTTAAACAAGAAATCTAATTAAATACTTGCAACATTTAAAAGAGATTAACTATGACCATATTGATTATAATTTAGTAGAGGGATTAGGTTCATAAAGAAAAAAAAAGAAATAGTTAAGGATGTGCATCGTGCCCATTTAAACATTTATTTGATGTCAAATTGATATTGCGCAGAATTTTAACTTATGGTGGAAAAATATTTCCAAAATAATATAAGCCAATAACTCACGAGATTTTTATGCATATATTATCCTCACACTGCAAAAATGATATAAAAAGAATATTACCAACTTTCGAGTACCCAAATTAGGTGGTTCATGCTTCACACAACCATTCAAAACAAGTGGTAAATTTAATATATTACAAGACTTGGGCTTACACAGCCTAAAAGAACAAAACATATAGTCATACTTATATTACAACCCATGGTGACATGATCAAATTAGCCCTCAAAATTTCATGTAAATATACAACACATAGATCATATATAAGTCCCAAGGTTTATACAAAATATAAATGCCTATACGCAAATGTGATCTTTCTTAAGGCTCTCAAAATCTCCATCTCCAATAGCCAGCTTCATGCCTCATCTCGATCATTTCCTACGATAGAAACAACTATCGCTAAGCATATAGCTTAGTGGTGTAAAAACTATAGGTTCGGAGCCCTCAGATTCACCAAGCTACCTTTCTCAAGTCATAGGCAGCACAATTGAAACATAACAAACAAATCAAGTAAACAATATATAAAGAGTAGCAAGTTAGATATTTAAAGATTCAAATGTCAAGAACGCTCATAACACCATTTTCTAAGAGATTCAATAACAAGGCTCGCCCAATATATACATCATGTCGTCACACCAAGCACAAGCAGGTATCAAGAAGGGTCGACGCCTTGTATCAAGAAGGGTCAAAGCCCAATAACCAAGAGAACCAAGAACCATATTTAATGTCTTTCTAGTTCGAACTTAAAATGGACAACTACAATTCTGAAGACGGACTAAAAATCCAGAGTCAAGATGGCAAATGATCCGAATCAAAAGGCATGCCAATAGTGACAAAGTCACAGCCACAAGAAGGACATGGTCCCAACAAGGGTGCCAGGTGATCAAACAATCCGTACAAGTGGGCGAGTAATACTAGTGTATCTAATATCTTAAATGATACCAATGCGACAATGCAAAGTGACAAGAGGTAACCAAGGTACCAAGATAAAATTTCAGATATTCCAGCAGGTAAAAAGAGTACAAGTACAAGTTTATACACAAACCTCAGTTCTTTAGCACTGAAACAATCCAACACAACTTCAAGAGTCCAAACCGTAGAACAACCAGCGTATCAAGGTCTTCAACTTGTACACGAGTATATACAACCTTAAAAAAATGAATTTAATAACTTATTTACTTTCTAGTAGCTCAATAATGATGACTTAACACAGGGTTATCATCACAAGTAAGTCTAGCCTGTACAAATACAACTATGCTCCCAAAACGCTTCTTTTCCCAAATGTTTCCTCCAAAGTACCTTTACTAAGTGGATTCTCTTGTTTCTAAGTTGCTTCACTTCCCGAGCTTGAATTAAGATAGGTTCTTCATTATATGTCAAGTCAAGATTAACCTCTATAGATTCAACTGGAAAACCATGAGATGGATTAGAATGATATTTTCTGAGCATAGAAACATGGAAGACATTGTGGATCTTGTCTAACTCTGGTGGCAAGGCTAATTTATATGCAACTGGTCCAATCCTTTCAAGTATCTCATAAGGTCCAATAAATCAGGGACTAAGTTTTCCTTTTTGGCCAAATCTCATAATATTTTTTCCATGGAAACACATTTAAGAATACTTTATCTCCAACTTGATATTCAATATCACGGCTTTTTAGGTCAGTGTATGACTTTTGTCTATCTGATGCTTATCGTGACCAAAGACACTAACCTACGGTATGAGTGTCTACGATCGTTGATAGTATAGTAACCCAACTAAAGGTTGGGGTCGTGTCCCAAGGGAGTGGTTTTGAGAATTGATAGAAAATAAAATTTAGCTCTAATTAGTCGTAGCTAAAGACATTAACGAACAAAAACATAGTAAATTAAAGGGGGTGACACAAAAGTGTCAAATATCAAATGAGGGTTTTGTCACAAGTAGTAAAAATAGCTAAAATTAACAAGAAAATCAAGTATGAGGAGAAGTTCTTGGGGTGTGACCGCAATACAAGCTGAGATAAATCGTTGGGTACATGCTTTCGATAGGAAATTTGTAAAATAATAGTGACTAGGTTAAGCTTTAAACGGAAATAAGTTCCCTTTCGGGCAAGCCGAAAACACATGAGTGACTTTGTATTTGCAACTACAAACCCTTTAGATTAAATCACAACCACTAGGTGAAATCACCATTAAAATACATTTAGCCTATTAGCAAGCAAGATCCAATAACAATATCAACACATATTTGCTAAATCACACCCCAAGAATGGGGGTTTTTAGCCACACATCAAGAAATAACAAAATACACCTAAAATGATAGTAAAATCAAATGGGTATAAGAAATTAAACCTTAATTTAAGCAAAGGAAGAAGAATAGAGAAACCCACTTCCAACTTGGGGAAGATGAACTCTTTTCTTCAAGTTCTCAAAAACCCTCTCCAAACTTGAGAGAAAACATCTAAAAAGTACTATTCTATTCTGGAAACTAAAATAAAAGTTTGACACTTAAAAATAATAATAATTTTAGTATTTATAGACTTCAGAAAATAGCGGTGGCGGATCTTTCGGTGAAGTTAGTTGATGTCGCCGAATGACTTCGGTGACTCGCCCTTCGTATGCCTTATCGCTGTTTCGTGCTTGCCTTTAGCACCTTCACATTCTAGACCATTGGGCGGTATAGTACTACTTCGCGGAACTATTTGGTGAAGCGCCGACTGCTCCTTTCATCACCTTTTTTATCCTTCTCCTTCAGGGCTTCGCGTACTGGAACAAAGGGCGGAGTAAATCCCTTCGGCGAATCGCCAAGTGTGCTTGGCGATGCTCGAATTTCAGCTTCATCGTTCTTTTCAGCCTCTTTGTTCCTTTTTGCGCCTAAGTGTCCATGCTTTCACTAAAACTTCAAATACCTGAAACTTAAGAGTTTTCATCAGATATTTAGACAAAATAAGCATTCGAGGGCACTATTATTATAAAAATAAAGCCCTAAATGAGTCCAATTTGTGGACTCATCACTATCCGAAGAAATCTTTAGACGATCCTTGATAATTTTTACCTTGTCTTCTGTTTGTTGCATAATTTCAGGACAAATAAGTTTCCTTTCACCAACTTCACTCCAACAAAGAGGGGTCCGACACTTTCTTCCGTATAAGGCTTCATAGGGAGGCATTCCAATACTCGATTGGTAACTGTATCAAAGCCAAGTGTTTGTCCCAACTACCCTCAAAATCCATAATGCAAGCTCAAAACATATCCTCCAACATTGGTATCACTCTTTCTGACTGGCCGTCTGTTTGAAGATGGAACGAAGTGCTAAATTTCAACTTAGTACCCAAAGCTTCTTGTAAGCTGCCCCAAAATCTATATGTAAACCTTGGGTCTTGGTCAAATACAACAGACACAGGGATCCCATGTAGTCTTACAGTCTTATTAATGTACAATTCAGCTAAACGCTCAAGTGAGTAATCCATCCTGATTGCTAAGAAGTGAGCCTTCTTGGTTAGCCTGTCCACAATCACCCATATTGCATCATGATTTCTTTGATTGTGAGGAAGTCTAGAAACAAAGTCCATAGTTATTCTCTCCCATTTCCATTCCGGCATCGACAACGACTGTAGTAAACCAACTGGGACCTGATGTTCTGCCTTTACTTGTTGACAAACCAAACATTTAGAAATGAACTCTGCAATGTCTCTCTTCATACCATTCCACCAATAATTTTCTTTGATGGTCTGGTACATCTTTGTACCCCCAGGATGCATTGCATATGGTGAGGTATGTGCTTCATTTAGTATTTTTCTCCTCAATTTGTCATCATTTGGGACGCATAACCTTTTTTGATAAAATAAGCCACCATCCTCCGTTAATGTAAAATCAAGTTTTCCCCATTTTGAACTTCTCTGGTCAATTTTACAAGTTTCTCATCTAACTTTCTTGCAAATTAGCAATAACTGAACCTTTTGAATCAAGTGTAAAAAAAACATTCATGGCTCTTAACTCAAGGAGCAAGTGAAAAGGACTCAAAGAAATGATTGCGAAGGATTTTCGACTTAAGGCATCTGCAACCACATTAGCTTTACCTGGATGATAATCAATCGTGCAGTCATAGTCCTTGATGAGTTCAAGCCATCTACGTTGTCTTAGGTTTAGCTCCTTCTGAGTACCCAAGTAGTTTAAGCTCTTGTGATTAGTGAATATATGACATTTCTCTCCATACAAATAATGCCGCCAAAATTTTAAAGCAAACACTATAGCCGCAAGTTCAAGATCATGAGTAGAATAATTCAATTCATATGGTTTTAATTTCTGAGAGGCATAAGAAATAACCTTCCCTTCTTGCATCAAAACGCATCCTAGACCATTGTGAGACGCATCACTGTATACTACATATTCTTTCCCTTCAATTGGTAGAGTATGTATATGCGCCTAAGTCAA
This sequence comes from Solanum stenotomum, assembly GCF_019186545.1. Classification (NCBI taxonomy): domain Eukaryota; kingdom Viridiplantae; phylum Streptophyta; class Magnoliopsida; order Solanales; family Solanaceae; genus Solanum; species Solanum stenotomum. The sequence continues at coordinate 24,037,715 of NC_064288.1, forward strand.
CAAGGATTTTAGAGTTTCACAGCTCTCTTGGCATTTGTCATCCCAAATACACTTTACTTCCTTCTACAAGAGCTTAGTCAAAGGGGAAGCGATAATGGAAAAACCTTTCACAAAACTTCTGTAGTATCCTGCTAAGCCCAAGAAAATTCTTACCTTAGTTGGACTTTCGGGAGGTCTCCATTCAACAACTGCTTGTATCTTACTAGGATCCACCTTCACGCCTTCGGTTGATACAACATGTCCCAGAAAAGCCACTTCATCAAGCCAAAATTCACACTTGGAAAGTTTAGCATAAAGTTCTTTCTCCTTCAAAATTTTTAAAACAATCCGAAGGTGTTTATCATGGTCTTCACTACTTCTGGAAAATATTAAAGTATCATCTATAAAGACAACTACAAACTGATCAAGATAAGGCTTGAATACTTGATTCATTAGATCCATGAATACCCCAGGAGCATTTGTCAATCCGAATGGCATCACTAAAAATTCATAATGACCATACCGAGTTCTAAAAGCAGTTTTAGGGACTTCTTTCTCTCTAACACGCAGTTGGTGATATCCAGACCTTAAATCAATCTTTGAGAATACTTTAGCACACTTCAGTTGGTCAAACAAATCATCGATCCTTGGTAGTAGATATTTGTTCTTGATTGTTATTCGGTTCAATTTTCTATAGTCAATACAAAGCCTAAGAGTGCCATCTTTCTTCTTTACGAATAAAACAGGGGCTCCCCAAGGAGAAACACTAGGTCGAATAAAACCTTTCTCAAGAAGTTCTTGCAATTGAGATTTCAATTCTCTTAATTCTGCTGGATCCATTATATAAGGAGTGATAGAAATAGGGGTAGATCCAGGAATAAGCTCGATTGGAAATTCAACCTCTCTTTTCGGGGGCAACCCAGTAAGATTTTCGGGGAAGACTTCGGGGAAATCATATACAGCAGGTATGCCCCACAACCTTGACGCATCAACTTTCTTGCTAAGGCCGCAGAAATAATACTAGATGTCAATGATCTTTCACCTTGTACAATAATGTGTGAAAATGTAGGATCTTTAAAAGTCACATGTTTAGACCTACAATCTACTATTGCATGATATTTGTAAAGCCAATCCATCCCAGTAATAACCTCAAAATCCTTGAAGGGCGTTTCAATCAAATCAGTAGGGAAGACTAGGTTTTGAATCACAAAGGGACAATTTTGGTAAACTCGATTACACACAACTTGATAACCCAAAGGACTTTCAACCAGCACATCATAATTAAGTCTTATAGATTTCACGTTTTCAGGAAGAACAAGTGATGAACAAAGATAGGAATGTGTAGAACCAGGATCAAATAGTGTAAACACACATAAACCAAATAAGTAAAATTTGTTGACAACCACGTCATGTCCATCTTGATCATCCCTCTGCCTCCTAGCATAAGCACATGCATTAGTCCTTGGTCCACTAGCTTTATTAGCTCCACTTGCACTTGCTGCTTGGGTGGTTTTAAGTCTTGCACCTCTATTAGTTTGAGGAGGATTAATAGAAGGCTTATGAACTGAGCCTTCAGTTCTCAAAGAAGGTGCATTATTAGGAATAGGGCAATCCTTCACTTTATGATCAAAGCTCTCACAATTGAAACATGCAGCAGAAGCTCTCCTGCAAGTACCATAATGATTCTTTCCACACTGTGGGCAAGTGGGAACGCGAGGCTTGCCTTGGCCATAATTTGGAGTGCTAGCTATAGAAAATTCTGATATGTTTTGCTTTTGTTGAGGTGCCTTGTTAACACTACCAGCCTTAGAATCATCAAACCTTCCCTTTTTTGATGGACCTCCAAAATCTCGTCTAGGCTTTCGAAATTTGTTTTCATTTGTACTTGCTTCTTCTTTATCAAGTCGTTCCCAAGTATAAGCAGCAGACACTAACTTACAAAAGTTCTCATGTTCCAGGATCACCACATTCTTCCTATTGGAATCATTTAAACCATTTTCAAATTTCCTACACTTGTCTTTTTCCTCTTTAATAATACCTCCAGCATAACGAGAGAGCCTTAGAAACCTCTGTTGGTACTCAACAATAGACATACCTCATTGCCTTAGATTCAAAAACTCTTTTTTCTTTGCATCACAATAAGCAGGTGGGACATACTTCATACGAAATTCCTTAAGAAAATCATCCCAAGTAAGAATAGGAGGTTTTACCTTGGCATTCGGAACACTTACCCACCAATCATCAGTATCCTTCTGTAATAGTGAAATAGAATACTTAAATTTGGCAACATTTGAACATTCCAACTGCTCAAATACCCTCTCCATGCGCTCCACACATTGTTCAGCATTCGTGGGATCAACAGTACCTTCAAACTCCACTCCACCCATTTTCCTCATTTTCTCAAAGTTAATCTTGTTGGGATCATGCATCGATTCAGCCATGTGGTGGAAGAATTCAACCATTTGTTGAAAATGAGGATTCATGGCTTGAGTACCACGACTCATGTAAGGATGTGAACCAACTCTTACACCGTGATGGTTTCCCACTTCAGACCCACTAGTGTGGGGAACATATTGATTCGAGAAATGTTCTCCAACCTCTTCTAGGGCATGAGGTTTGGAAACAGAGGTACCCGACCTTTCATGAGCAGCTTCCATAGGTCGGTCAGAAGAAGAGGCCATAACTTAATTCCTTCAAAAGGGAAAATCACATTGCATTAGGGACATGTACTTGATACATATGCACTCTACATGCGATAAAAATATTATAAACCATGTAAGTGAACAAATAATCGATGTAAAACATTTTTCGAAAGCGAACAAGTATACAAGTAATTCACAACAAAAGTCCTAGAACCACAAACCTAGGTTCTGATACCAAGATTTTTAGCGATCCTTTCGAAAGAAAACTACCACTTAAACAAGAAATATAATCAAATACTTGCGACATTTAAAAGAGATTAACTATGACCACATAGATTATACTTTAGTAGAGGGATTAGGTTCATAAAGAAAAAAAAATATTTATGGATGTGCATCCTGCCCATTTAAACATTTATTTGATGTCAAATTGATATTGCGCAGAATTTTAACTTAGGGTGGAAAAACCCTTCCAAAATAATATAAGCCAATAACTCATGAGATTTTTATGCATATACTATCCTCACACTGCAAAAATGATATAAAAAGAATATTATCAACTTCTGAGTACCCAAATTAGGTGGTTCATGCTTCACACAACCATTCAAAACAAGTGGTAAATTTAATCTATTACAAGACTTGGGCTTACACAGCCCAAAAGAACAAAACATATAGCCATACTCATATACAACCCATGGTGACATGATCAAATTAACCCTCAAAATTTCATGTAAATATACAACACATAGATCATGTATAAGTCCCTAGGTTTATACAAAATATAGATGCCTATATGCAAATGTGATCTTCCTTAAGGCTCTTAAAATCTCCATCTCCAATAGCCAACTTCGTACCTCCTCTCGATCATTCCCTACGATAGAAACAACTATCGCTAAGCATATAGCTTAGTGGTGTAAAAACTATAGGTTCGGAGCCCTCAGATTCACTAAGCTACCTTTCTCAAGTCATAGGCAGCACAATTGAAACATAACAAACAAATCAAGTAAACAATATATAAAGAGTATCAATTTTGATATTTAAAGATTCAAATGTCAAGAACGCTCATAGCACCATTTTCTAAGAGATTCAATAACAAGGATCTCCCAATATATACATCATGTCGTCACTCCAAGCACAAACATGTATAAAAAATGGTCGACACCCTGTATCAAGAAGGGTCAAAGCCCAATAATCAAGAAAACCAAGAATCATATTAAAAATGTCTTTCTAGTTCGTACTTAAAATGGACAACTTCCATTTTTAAGACGAACTAAAAATCCAGAGTCAAGATGACAAATTATCCGAATCAAGAGGCATGCCAATAGTGACAAAGTCCCAGCCACAAGAAGGACAGGGTCCCAACAAGGGTTCTAGGTGTTCAAACATTCCGTACAAGTGGGAGAGTAATACAAGTGTCTTTAATAACTTAAAGGATACCAATGCGACAATGCAAAGTGACAAGAGGTAACCAAGGTACCAAGATAAACTTTCAGATATACCAGCCGGTAAAAAGAGTACAAGTACAAGTTTATACACAAACCTCACTTCGTTAGCACAGAAATAGTCCAACACAACTTCAAGTGTTCAAATCGTAGACCAACCAGCGTATCAAAGTCTTCAACTTGTACACGAGTATATACAACCTTAAAAAAATGAATTTAATAACTTATTTACTTTCTAGTAGCTCAATAATGATGACTTAACACAGGGTTATCATTACAAGTAAGCCTAGCCTGTGCTAATACGACTATGGTCCCAAAACAGTAATTCTGGCCAATAGAGTACTTCATGTCGCAACTTAGATTTGAAGCAGAAAACAGCAAAACTGGACTTTATATTCTTCATAAAAGATGTAGGTACAAGCTTGCAAATAATCAAGAATCACCTCAAAATACATTTTGTACAAAAAGATATAATCAAAACACTAATAGTTGAACATACAGGATTTCAAATTCTGGAATCTGGACAGAACTTGTCATATGTTGCGTCCCATATTTGGAATCCATAACAGCTAAATTAGAGTTGTACATAAACATAAGAGTTGTAGGTATATCAATTATCTTTGCAAATCATATTTATTCACGAAAAAGGATTTCTAGAGAACGAGATATTCTAAAAGTAATAAACACTACTTAGCTCAGAAATAGATTTCGACTACTCACCAAAGAGAAGGGTGTATCTCAAATTCCAGCGAAAAGAACTAAGATTTTCTTGAAATTTTGTTAGTAATATGGTTAGAGGAAGTTCTACAAGTTTATTAGAGTTAAAGGACACTAATTCTCATAGAGGAGGTGTGAGATTATGTGTTATAAAAGTGATATTTATCACTTACTAGATACATCCAAAGTCAAAGGTTGGCTGCCTAAAATTAAAAGGTGTGCTGCTCAAAAGTATACATATATACCAATATGTATATACCTGACCTCCCTTTTAAGTTATAGATAATTTCAACTAGAATATTACGCAAATACCCCAATACAACCCATTAAATTACTATCACAATTTATGTGAATCAAGTTTGCAAATATCACAACATTTCAAGTTCCCAAAATGAGAGTAAAACATACTGTAGTAATTAAGCAATGGTCTATCGACAAGCGACTCTTGGTTAGCATTTCGGGGTGTTACATACAACACATCGGTGTTGATCTTATTTTCTTCATTTTTCACTCGGTTACACTTGAAGTAATTCTCCAAGTGCCATAACAAATTCTCCACCTATTGCGCGTTACAGACGCCTTTGAACATAGGTGGCATGGGAGCCTCGACCTTAACCTCCCTATCTCGATCGAACGACGATGATCCTCCAACTTCCACGCCCTTCTTGAGTGCTTTCATCTCTGCCTTCATGGTCTCAATCGTGCTCAACGTCTCCATGAGATGACACTCCAAGGAAGTGATAGCCTCCTTCATTTCGAACTCAGCACGCTAGCGGCCTTCTAACTCCTTGCGGATGTGGTCGTTCTTCTCATGGGTGAAGTCCTCCAAAGTCTTGAACTTGCCATTGACCTTATTCAAACGCTTGCCTAAGATCTCCATGACCTGCCTCACCGTTTCAACCCTTGCGATCCACTCCTCTCCAGGTGTGACGTCAATGGGCTCGTCGCCACGGTCATCGACACTTGCTTTGTGGTCAAAGGTGGGTGAGATGTTAGCATCTCATGTGGTGTAGGGTGTAGCAACACCTCTTCACTATTCTTATGGTGCTTCTTCCCCTTGCATCTCTTCTTTCCACCATCTAGATATATGTTGTTGTTTCTAGTGGCGTTAAAGTCTCCTTCGTTGGTCATTTCCTCAGTAACAAACATTTGCTCTAATACCACGTTGTCATGGACTTAGAGTCTCACTAAAGCTCTGTGTGGTACTTGACAACTTACTCACTAATCTTTCAAGATCTTGTAAGCTCAAGTAAGCCCTTTGAACTAAGATCAATAAGAGAATGTAAAGAAAGACTTAGAGAACGTTGAAAGAAGGATTTGTATTGCTTGGAAGATTGCTTACAACTTGCTTGATTGCTTGCTTCAAGCTTGGATGGTTTACAAATTAGTGCCCATCTATTTATACTACAATCCCAGGGGCTAAAGTGTAAATAATAATTACTACTCAAGTCCCTATATATTTACAATTTAGTCCTTATTGTATAGTTCTCTACAACTATAGAATATTCCAAGAACTTTCCATGTGATTCTATAACCTTCCCTAAGAAATCTCTATACTTCTCTAGAATATTCTAGTAAGGACTGTTCTTTTTCCAATGTAAGGCTTTCAAGGAAATATCTAGGGAGTTCTAGAGTCTTCCACAAACCTTTCCACAACTCTATATTCTTCCTCCCCTCTTCTGATGCAAAATTTAGAGGAAAAAGTGGTGGGTCATGACATTTACCTTAGCAAGTAGGAAATCTCTTTACAGTGTGGGAGCAAGACACCAGATTCCATGTTATAGCTCACATGGTCTATGTCAATTAACATAAATATCCCACAAAATGAACTAAGTTGATTTTAAAGGTTTTATGAAGCTTTCATTATGATTTTAAGATGCATTGACTGTACTCATGATTTTTTATTTTTCTTTAAAGGATTTATTATGTTAAAGCATTAGCATGCGTATCATGTTTTCCTTATGTCCTCTTGATGAGTCTGAGATTTGGACTCATTTAGGGCTTTGTTTATATAGATTTAATGTCCTCAAATGCTTAATTTGTGCCATAACTGATGTAAAATCCTTGATTTTCAGGTATATGGATTGAGGAACAAAACAAGGACACTAACTTGCAAAAAGGAACCTTACGAGCTGAAAGAATGAAGAAAGGCAAGCATAGTAATCGCCAAGTTCACTTGGCGAATCGTCGAATGACTATCTAACCGCCTAACGTTCCAGTGTGCCAAGACCTGAGGAAAGAAACCAAGTCGGCGATAAAAAGGAGTAGTCGGTTGATCACCGAGTAGTTCCACGATGCAGTGCTAGATAGCCCAAAGTTACAAACCTTGAGGATGCTGAATGGCAAGGCAGAAAGGCGATGGAAGAGACCAAAGAGAGGCTCAACGTGTGGTTCGGTGAGCCCGACTTACTTCATCGAATGAGCTTTCGTTGCTATTTTCGGCGACTATAAATACATTTTTGAACATTTAGTTTAGGATCTTTTATTCATCTATTATCTATATTAGAATATTTTATCAAACTTAGAGACAGTTCTCTCTAGTTTTCCTTAGCTTTGAAGGATTGAGGGAATTCACTTTTGACAAATTGGAAGTGGGTCTTTGATAATCTTCAAATTGGAGCATTGTAAGGATGAAATCACTGTTACCCAGTTGATGGATAATCAATTTGGTAATGGGTTTTGCCTTTCTTATAATGTCTAGCTAAAACCCCAATTCTTGGGGTGTGATTATGGGCTGATTTAGCTTATGGGTATTGCTAATTGTTAGTTTAACTGCCATTTAAAAGTGAGTTTAATCATTAATTATGGTTTAATTTAAGATTGTGGTTGCAAATGCAGTTCTAGCTTTGTGTGTTTGGCTTGCTCGAGAGAGAGGTTTTAGAACTAAGGTTTTTGGTTTATGGTTTGTGGGTATTGGGTTGACATGGGTTCAGCTCGAGAGAGTGAATTCTAAACCCTTTCCTACACATTCAACTCGATAGAGTGGATGGATTAAGGTGTGGGCAGATCTTATTTTGCATGCTTGTTGATGTTCGAGAGAAATCACTTGATTCGGGGTAAATTGTTCGAGGGAAAATTTACCTCCACTATAGCTTAGCCTAATCACTAATATCTAGCTATTTACTAATAGTAGAAATTACCCAATTTTCTATATTAGCCTATAATCAATCACATCCCAAGAACCCATCTAATTATTGTTAATTCGTATTGTTTTTGACTGTTGTTTGTAGTTGATAATAAAAACCAAAAACCCCAAACCCCCATTTGACATTCATGTCACCCTTTGATTTGAATGATGTCTTTACACAATAATTTTTATTCATATGACTGATTTGACCATGTTCATACTTCCCAATTGAATCTGAAACACGTACCGCTCCCTGTGGAATTCGACCCCAACTCATTTAGTTAGGTTATATAGTGATTAACGATCGTTGATGCTTAGAATTGGATGAAGTGTCTTTGAAATGTTATTCATCAAAATGGCACTGCTGCTGGGGAGTGTTGTTGCTTGAAATTCTTTTGGTGAAGTTGAATTATGTTCTTGTTAGTCATAGTTGAATCTACTTATTTTTCATTTTTGTTTTTGTGTTGCTGTTAAAACAGAGGAAATGAGTGTCATTGGAAGCAATGGTAGCCAAGTGGGCCACCAAATGACATTGGCAATTCAATGATGCCGATGAACCGAATGTCAATGACCCAAATCTAGTGGGTGGAGTTGGTGCCATTCGCTTGCCTCAAGCTGAAGGGAACGCTGTGTTCCACATTACAAGAACCATGTTGCAACTCTTGCAATTGAAATGGTTTTTGGTGGGTTGGCTAATGAGGATCCCCATGAGCATATATGAAACTTTGTTGATGTTTGCGGGTTGTTCTCCTTTAAGAACATATCTCAAGAATCTGTTCGGCTTAGGTTGTTCCCATTTTTTCTAATGGGAGAAGCGTGTAAATGGTTGGCTGAGTTGCCAAGAGATTCTATCACTTCATGGGAAGAGCTCAGTACCGCATTTCAAGTGCAATTCTTTCCCCTTCGAAGATGATGACTCTTTGGGACAACATCCAAAGATTCAAGCGTTTGGAGGGTGAGCCAATCCATGAGACTTGACTAAGATTTAAGAAGTTGGTGCTGCAATGCCCAACTCATGGATTGTCCGATAATGTCTTGCTGCAGTACTTTTACGGAAGCCTTGATTCGGTGAACAAGGGAGTGGCTGATAAACTTTCTCTAGGAGGTCTAATGCAACAACCTTACAATATAGCAGCCCAACTCTTGGATGTCATGACAAAAATTAACCGGGAATGGTACACTCGTGAAGATCAGGTTTCCCCTTTAAATTTTAAATTGACAAAGGAGCAACTTGAGAAAGATCAAGAGAGGGACAAAAACATGGCAAGGATGATGACCTAACTTGACATTTTAGCCAAAAATGTGATGGGTACCGGTGCTAGGAGTGTAAATGATGTGGGTGTTGGGTGTGTAAACACCGACGAGGCCAAGTTTGAAGCGTTGTACAATGAGGAAGTGAACTTCCTAGCCAACCAAGGAAGAGGTTATCGTGCAAACTACCTAAGGCCGGGTGGCAACCAAGGTTGAAATAGAGATGAGGGCTGGAGAGACCGTGATAGAGAGTGGCGTGATCGGAATGCCACTTGGAAGGAAAGAGATGGGGAGAAGTAGAGGTATGTTCTTCCCCACGAGCGTCAAAAGCTGAAATATTCTGAGGGTGGTTGGACTGAGGATATGCTCTCACGTATTCTCAACAAGGTTGAAGGGTCGGATAAAGTTTTGAAGGAAATACAAGAAGATACATCATCTCTCAACCAAATGGTGACCTCTCATTCCATCTCCATCAAGCAGTTGGAGATCCAAATGGGTCAAATTTCTTTGCATCTTAACCCTAGACAACATGGGGGTTTCCTAGTGATACTATGGTGAACCCCAAGAATGAAGTTTGAGTGGGCACTTGTGTCGTACCACGACGTTAACTAAGACGCTTCTTGGGAGGTAACCTAAGTTTTTATTGCTTTTTGTTTTGATTTTGAATAAGAGGTGCTCATTGTGCAGGTGAAAAAGTGCAGGTTGGTGAGTCAAAAGTCAAGTTGGCGACTCGCCAAAGAGGTCGGTGTGCCCGGCTTGGACCGCCATTGGACTCGGTAAAATATCAAGTTAGAGTCTGTAAAACTCGATGGGCCCATGGACAAGTCAACGACTTATTGAACAGGTCGGCGAGCTCAACTTTGTCTACCGTTTGGACCTCCAAATTGGCTAGAGGTCCTGTAAAACTTGGTGAGGTAAGTAACTGCTCGGCGTGTCGCCGAGTGGTTCGGTGAGGAAAACTAATATCGCCGAAGGCCCGCAAACTGGACGGTTTTTACAAGGGCAAAGGTTTAAACTTTCAAAATCTTTCATATTCCCTCCTTTTTTAACTTCATACAATCGCACTCGATCTTTAAATTTTCAATATTCTTGCATTTTATCGCTTTTTGGTCGTTGATCTTGTGTTCATAGTTGGAATTCTTTGCTGCCTAGCATCACATATTCATATTTCGGTATAAAGATTGGTTTTTCAAACCCCAAACTTGTAATTAGCAGTTGAACTCACTTGCAATTGTTTAAATGTCATTGATTTGTATTGGGCCTCTCTGAAATCATAATATGTGCTAATTGCCTTCTGTATTCTTGAAATTGCACTAAAATTGCCTAAATGGTTAATTTCCCAATTTTTGCGCTTTTAAATTAATTATAAACGTGTGGGTTGCGTTAAAATGTTGTTGGGTCTAGTCGGGTGAAGTCTGAGTAACCCAAATTATGCTAAATGACGTGCTTTGCCCAATGATGGAGCGTTCAACGTCATTCTTAAAGGGGCTAAAGTCGTTAAATGGCCAATTTTGGCCAAACTGGGGAAGTGTGAGTACCCCGGTGGCGTGGGTCATATGGGTCTGGCCTGATTTGAGTTTGTATGTTTGATTTTGTTTTCGGGGGTTGCAAGTTTTATTTTAGGAGTTGGGGTTGAAATGGGCACGTTGGGCAGTTTGGGGAGCTGGGTGGAGCTCACCGAACTACTCAGCGGTTTGCCGAATTCCCCTTAGATCACCTTTAATTTCATAATTTGGTTGAATTTGGTTATGTAAATTTTGGCGAGAAGACTGAGCTCGCCGAGTTCACTCGACGACTCACCAAAAGTCTCCCTTGATCGCCCATTCAGCGCCCCTAACCCCTAAATCATATTGCAACTTTCGACGAGCTAGTCTGAGCTCGCCAAATGGTGTCGGTGATTCACCGAAGTACCTTAAACATCGCCGAGTTGCCATTTTTTTGGGAAATTTTTAGGCCAATCCTTTTGGCGAGTCTTTCTGCAACATGATTTATGCATTTTTCTTGGATTATTTCTAATGCTCTTTTATATATATTGCAGATATGGCTAGGACAAACTTGGGCAATAGTGGTATCCCTCCCCGAAAAAGAGCACGGGGCATTGTTATTAATGCGGGAGAAACTACTCTCTCTAAAAACGGAAAAAAGAACCTCCAAAAGACCGAGGGATTATGGACGGTTCTCGAGGAGAAACTGTTGTCCACAGAGGGCCTTGAGGGCAGATATTCTAAGGTGAGGGGCACACTTACACTCCGGTACCATCATTGACATCTTTATCAGACCCCGATGCTCGTATATCCCCACCTGGGTTTGTGAGTTCTACACTGCATATGGTGAGCTAGTTCTTCAGGGGAATAATAAGGCCAGTGCCTTTCAACTGGTGAAGTCCGCTATCGTACGGGGGAAAGAAGTGGGGTGCAACAATGATCACATCAATGCTGCACTTGACAGAGCCACCAGGTTTGAGCATAAGTATGAGGGGTAGCTACAACACAGGCCCTGGATGATCTGAAGGGATGTCTTGCTCCCCTGATTTCTGACACCACCCCGAGGTAGATTGAGGAAGGAGCTCCGATTGAGAAGAAAGATTTGAATGTAGTTGCGCGGTACTGGTTTGGATTCATCTGTAGCTCCATCATGCCCTCACAGAATGAGTGAATCCTCCGCCACCGTAAGACGGCCTATCTAGGATCCATCTGTAACGACTCGGAAAATGATAGAGTGAAACTAGAGCCTCACATGTGAGTTTGGAGTCGAGAACTTAATGAAATGATTATATTTGAATTTGACCCAAAAAGTTCTTAAAAATGTGCTTCGGAAGTTACCGGAAACTTGTTTAGCTGTATATAAAAAGATCCGTTTCGTTTTTCGAAAATCCGACTTCATATTCTTGTTTAGGGGGTCAAATTGAGTGGGAAATGGGTCTAACCCAAATTTTAGAGCAACCGTATCAAAATCCGAAATTTCCAAGTGAAGCCTTTTTCGAGGGTCTACTTTGGAGGGTCATATCTCCTAGCACACAAATTATTTGGGTGGCCAATAATATATCCATGGAAAGCCCTTTGAGTTAGCTACCTAACTCACTTCGTTTCACCTCATTCGGAGTTCGGACGAAGAAGTTATGCCCATTTTCGTAAAATCTGTCCGGCAGAAAAAGGCAAATTCCAGTAGCTGATTTTACTGTTCATTTACTGTTCACCCGCCTGAAATTTTTTCTAAGTGTTGGACCATTTTTTTCAAAGGACTTATATTATTTCCTATATACCATTAGTTCATTCCCATCCCTAAAAACATTTCCCTCTCTACAATCCTCCATTTAAGAAGAAGAAGAAGTGGGAGCTAGGGCTTTGGATTCAAGGCTTTCTTCATCAAATTTCGTGGGAGATCATAGCAAAGGTATGGTGGTCTTGATCCTTGTCTAATTTTCCATTCAAGGAGCCAAATCCAAAGTTATTTCAAAGTATGAAAAATCTAGGTTTTCACTCAATCTCATGGGTTCTTCCACCAAATGGTTTTAAAAGGTTTCTAATGGCACTTTATGGTTATATTGTTGTTGTATTGACGATTTAAGATGAAAATACTCCATGAACCCATGATTTCTCTCTATTCCTAGTTTATGCCTTTATGAAGTGGGTTGCTAGATAATGAATGTATATGAATCAAACTTGTTTAAAGGTCTTTAGATTGTTGAAGTATGTCATTACCCATGCTTATTTTATGGTGTATTGTTGGTGTATTGGTATGTGAGGCTTATGGCCTTAAAGGCATAGTATGAGAAATTGGAGTGTTATCATGACATTATACGAATGAGAATTCAATGAAGATAATGTGATCATGTTATGAATGTAAAGGTGTTGTTGTAGGTTGTTCACTGGTTTGGTTGCATAATTACTACCCTATTTTCCATGCTCTTTGATTCCATTACATGCCTTCAAGGTGTTTGACAAAATGTCCAACTATGGAGAATTGATGAATCGATGCTTTAAAGTTTGAGTTATGAGATGTATGGAAATCCAGAGATGTGTTGATGACACTCATGAATGTTGATGATATAATATGAAGGATTCTTCAATATAAAGTATACCTTGAATTGGTAGGGCTTATGCATCATTTTCTTGTATAAATGATTATATTGTTGATTGTTGAATCCTTGGATCGGTAGGCTTATGGCACCCTTCCACACATGCTTATAATGAACCTTGGATCGGTAGGCTAATGGCACCCTTCCATTAATGATAAGTAATGAACCTTGGATTCGGTAGGCCTATGGCACCTTTCCATAAAGGTTAATGATGAGACTTGAATCGGTAGGCCCATGGCACCCTTTCAAGAGGAGTTAATGAGCTTTCCTAAATGTACCTTGAATCGGTAGGCTTATGGCACCCTTTCATGTGTTAAATAATGTACCTTGAATCGGTAGGCTTATGGCACCCTTTCATGTGTGATGATGTCAAAGTAATGAACTATTCTATGGGAATGTAGGCTAAGCACCGAGCGGATTTGGTTAGATGGAAACTCCCCCGACAGTTAGGCATGAGTTTCAATGATCGTCTACCTTATCCCATAAACTATGTGCCCGCATAGGAAGCTAGTGGATCCATTAAGCTATATATACCGGTCTTCCTTAGGCAAGTAGACCACCTCTTTTCGGTGTGGGGACTCATGACACCGGATTCCATGACAAGCTCTCATGGTCTATGTCGGTTAAACGCTTACTTCCCATCATGTGAGATTTCATTATGGTTTCTTGACAGGTTCTACAAAGTGTAGGTAGTAGTATGGGATGCTACCTATACATTGCACGAGTAGGCTTGGAGAGGGTCATAGTGAGTTTCTCTAAATCCTAATGACTGTGACATGAATGTACCCTAAATGAGGTTATTAAAGAATGTTGGCTCTTAAATGCTTAATATGTTATGCATGTTATACTTGGGTTATATTACGAGTTATTTTCCCTTGTCATGTCTTAATTAATGATATACCTCTTATGTATGAATATTGTGCAAAGGTGAAAGAAAGGAATGATAAGTTACTTTAAGTGACCTAAATGTGGTGCCTTAGTATGGATGGTGGTATGGGACGTCATCCATACATTGCACGAGGTATAGCATAAGGGTTTCTTGAGGTGAAGGTCCAAGGTAAAGGTTTTCATGTTGATATTGTTTAAAGGTGATATTATGACTTACTTGATGTTATGCTTGTCTTGTATGTCTTTTATGCTATTGTTCATGATATTTCAAAAAGGTGGCATAATGCATGGTTTCTAACTAAAATGTCCCTTTTTAAGCATGTTTTGCATGGTCATCATACTTAGTACATTTTGTGTACTAACCCATATTCTTCATATTTTTACTATAAGTGTAGGTTCCGGCAAGTGATCCCTCCTAGCTAGTTTGAAGTGTTGGATTGCTTTCCTCCAAGACTTGGTATGTCCTCATGGATTCGAGGATAAGACTTTTAAGTTCTTTTGTTCATGTAATAGACTTCTTTTGATTGTAAAGGGCCGTGTCCCTACTTATGTTTTGCGACTGTGTCTAAGATGGCCATGTGAGACTTAGACTTCCGCTGTGTGTTTTTAAAGTTGTTTTAAGAAGTTTAAATGTGTGGATGTAAATAAGTTTTTTTTTATTATTCCGCACTATTTTCATTATTGAATGCAATGAATGACTATGTGGCTTGTATAAGACCCCTTTGGGGTCGAGTACGCCTTGTTACGACTTGGGGGTGCTCTCGGGTCGTGACACCATCATCGCACACAGGTGGCTCAACTTGGGACTCATTATTGAGCAGGAGATGGCCATGAGGGCCAAATAGCGCCAGGTGTCCCTTCCCTTCTGGATCTTGATCACAGAGCTATGTCGACCTGCTGAAGTTCCTCGTGACGAGAAGAGGGACATAGGGGTAACCCCCAAATGTTCCACAGATATCCTGTGCATAGAGGCCGAGTACACTCGGGATGAAGGGGATAAGAGGTAAGCGGCTCTAATGGTTACATTCCCGGAGGTTGATGTTGATTCGATACCTGCAGAGGTAGCTTTGCCTACTCCGGCCACTGGTCCTTGATGTACACCCTCTTGCACTTCCTCCTAGTCTCCTGGATCTTATACTACTTCCAAGCCCACCAGGTTTACTCAGGTCATGATACTGAAGATGGGGCACTTAGCCCATTTTGCCGATGTACGAGCTACCCGATTAGAGGCCGAGGTACCTTGGATGATTGAGCGTGCCATCCTAGCTGCGTTGACACCCCTCCAGACATCTATTGACGCTCTCACAACGAAAGTAGAGACTTGTGAATGTCAACAAGGGCTACTTCAGAGATGGTGACTTTGAAAGCTGAGGTTGCAGACTTGAGGAAGGAAGTGGACTATCTAAAGTCTACGGACTTCACCTCTTTGTTTAAGGTAGCTGAGACTCAGGGTGTTCCGGGCAGTTCTGAGATGCCTCCGGCTACCACCAGAGATGTGCCTATGGAGGATGTGGTAACTGTTGTGTCAGAGGTAGAGACCGATGAGGAGCAAGTTGGAGAGCGAGATGTTGTCGTATATGATGATCTGGATGACTTGGAGGATGCGATGTTCGAGACTACCCACAGACCTCCTGGAGAGACACCACCATGGCTGGTTCTAGTGGAGCTAGTGCTGATGTGACCCCGAGCATTGATTCCTTGATAGATGGAGTGACTGTGTAGACAAGACCTTTCTTTACCTCCTTCTCTATCATTTTTATTGAATTTTGATTATTTTGTTGCATTTGAGGACAACTGTCTTTTTGTTTGTGGTGGGGTGAGGTATATCCATACCTACTTCTTGTGATTATATTATGTATATATTGGGTTTTTGTGTTTCAAAATTATGTGTTGATATTGTCTTGTGGACATTTGAGCTTATGGCTCCTTGTTATGAATTAAAATGGTTTTTGACCCATCTAAATTGTTTTTTGCCACCTCTTGTTGTGTTTGACTGTGGCTGTTCTTGTGCAAATTTGAATATCGATTATGATCAATACCGATGACATGAATAATGCTCTTAATCAAACAAAAATGAATGTGCGGCTACGATGAGGCCAAATGAAGTTGCATAGACAATATGTGGACTGTTTGCATCTCGTTGTGACTAGCTAGTTATCGAATGGAGTCTCTTGTGATGAACATTGCACACTAGCGAAAGTGTGGAGTCTCATTTGATACTGGTGCCAATGCCTTGTGTGATAAGCTTATCGTGAACCTTGTGTGATGATACCTAGAATTTACCCCATTGGTCCAGTTGACTAAGTGATGCAAGATCTTGAAATGATATTGGGCAACAATTTTGAAGAGTGAAACAAATTGATGATATACCTCTTTTCTGGCCAACCTTGTGAGATGTGTGAACCTTGCTTGAACTCTTTTGAGCCTTATCCTTTTCTTGGAAGAAACTTGAGCAATCGAGACCCCTCTTTATTCATTCACCCATAATCCTCATGAAGTGTGGTTTGTTTGAATAGCGAACTTAGGCCAAAAGCCTAAGTTGGGAGTGTGGTTAAAAGAGGAGGTAAATCAGGAAGAAAAAGATGGAACCTCTCCACATAAAAAAAACAGAGAAAGAAAAATAAAAAGAATGAATAAGTTGTGAAAATTGCAAAAGAAATGGGGTGTCCGGTATTCCATTGGAGGTGAATAATGGGGTGAATTTCGAGCATGAGTAAACTGATGAAGAAAAGGAAGAAAACTAATGCTCATACCACATTTCATAAGGATAACAACCACTCAGCCCCGTTACAAGCTTTGAAAAGACAGTTTTGATCTTGAACAAGTTGAAACGTATGTTGATTGGAAAATAAGGGCAAACCTATGGGTGAAGTCATGCATGTGTTCATCTTTGTGAGTGTGAGAGTTGTATGTGATTCCGGAACTATAAATTGTTGAAGAATTGTGTGTGAATATGGAATCATCTTTGTTGCGAGGGCATTTGAGTACCTTTGTTGAGCTTGAATTTTCATTTGAAGCAAGTATTGTGAATTTGAGCATCTTTGATAGTGGTGCGTCACAACTTGAATCTTTGAGTGCAAAGTTGATCCTTGCATGAGTAAGTTGAGTCTTGTTGTGTGCATTCATGATTGAGTCTTTTGTAGCACTGTTTGAGACATCCTTTTTGATCTGCTGAACTTGATTTTTACTTGAGGGCAAACAAAAATTTAAGTTGGGGGGTGTTGATGAGTCCGAAATTTGGACTCATTTAGGACTTTGTTTATATAGATTTAGTGTCCTCAAATGCTTAATTTGTGCCAATAACTGATGTAAGACCTTTGATTTTCAGGTATATGGATTGAAGAACAAAACAAGGACACTAACATGCAAAAAGGAACAAAACGAGCTGAAAGAATGAAGAAAAGCAAGCCTAGTGATCGCCAAGTTCACTTGGCCAATCGCCGAATGGCTATATGACCGCCAAAAGTTCAAATGTGACAAGCCCTGAGGGAAGAAACCAAGTCGGCGATAGAAAGGAGAAGTCGGCGGATCGCCGAGTAGTTCCGCGATGTCGTGCTAGATCGCCCAAAGTTACAGACCTTGAGAATGGTAAATGCCAAGGCAGAAAGGCGATGGAAGAGACCAAAGGGCGGCTCGCTGAGTGGTTCGGCGAGTCGGACTTACTTCGTCGGATGAGATTTTGTAGCTTTTTCTCGGCGACTATAAATACATTTTTGAACATTTAGTTTAGGAGTTTTTATTTATCTATTATCTATCTTATTTTTTTTTATCAATCTTAGAGACAATTTTCTCTAGTTTTCCTTAGCTTTGAAGGATTGAAGAAATTAAGTTTTGAGAAATTGGAAGTAGGTCTTTGAAAATCTTCAAATTGGAGCGTTGTAATGACGAAATCACTCTTACCCAGTTGATGGATAATCAATTTGGTAACTGTTTTTACCTTTTATAATGTCTAGCTAAAACCCCAATTCTTGGGGTGTGATTATGTGATTATGGGCTGATTTAGCTTATGGGTATTGCTAATTATTAGTTTAAATGTCACTTAAAAGTGAGTTTAATAATTAATTGTGGTTTAATTTAAGAATTGTAGTTGCAAATGTAGTTCTAGCTTTGTGTTCTTGGCTTGCTCGAGAGAGAGGTTTTAGAACTAATGTTTATTTTTAATGGTTTGTGGATATTGGGTTGACCTGGGTTCAGCTCGAGAGAGTGAATCCTAAACCCTTTCCTTCACATTCAGCTCGAGAGAGTGAATGGATTAAGGTATGCGATGGTCTTATTTTCCATGCGTGTTGATGTTCGATAGAAATCACTTGATTCGGGGTAAATTGTTCAAGACAAAATTTATCTCTTCTATAGCTTAGCCTACTCACTAATATCTAGCTATTTACTAATAGTTGCAATTACCCATTTGTCTATGTTAGCCTATAATGAATCACATTCCAAGAACCCGTCTCATTATTGTTAATTCGTATTGTTTGTGACTGATGTTTGTTGTTGATAATCAAAACCAAAAACCTCCATTTGATATTCCTGTCACCCTTTGCTTTGAATGATGTCTTTACTCGAAAATTTTTATTCCTATGAATGATTTGACCATGTTCGTACTTCCCAGATGAATCTGAAATATGTACCACTCCCTGTGAGATTCGACCCCAACTCATTTAGTTGGGTTATATATTGATTAACGATCGTTGACGCTTAGAATTGGATGAACTATCTTTGAATCATTATTCATCACCTCTTGTGATCATATTTTATGTTTTAAGCATATCCCTCATACTTATTACATTTCATTTACTAACGCATACGTGTGCCTACATTTTTTCCAGTATAAAGTCTGACAATCTTTCTCTTCCCGCTTATGGCTAAGTTGCCTGATTGCTAGTCATCATGCTTCGAGGACCATTGCACCCTTACTCTTTCTTATATTTAAATTTTTCCAGATGTTGTATGTAGTGTATGAGTTACGTACCAACCATTCTTGATGTATTAGATTGACTTGTCGAGACTATGATTTAGATTTCTATTTTTAAGTCAAACTCTTGTTGATATGAGACTTTCTACTTAAATTCTCGCATTTTCTATTATGTTGTGTTGTATGCATGTCAAGTGGCTTGTTGATAGTGCTCAACTACACCTCTTATGATTCAAATTAAAGCGTTGGAGGTCGTCAGCAAGTATAAGCCCAACGATGATGGGTCGATCCGACGAGAATTGATATGAAGTAGAATTCAAATACGAAGTACGAAAGTGTTCTAACTTCTTGTAAAATAAAATAAACAAAACACAACATAATGTAAATCAATAAATTTCGATTATCAATATTAAGAGGATTTAGTGACCTATTGTTAACGAAGAAAATTAACGCAGGGTTTGAGCAAATAGAGAGGAAACTTTAGGAGTGTGTGCACAATCAAATACAAATTTTCGCTTAATGGGTAACGATTAATTGTTTTAAGTTTTTGAATCTCTATGGGTAGGATGAATTATAACTGTAACAACTATTTTTCAATCAACTATTATGTTTCAGGAAAGTTTTTACGAATCTCAACAAGATTACGATGCAAAGCAACCCAATCCCTTAATTTAACCCACTTTATCAAGTTTGGTTATAAATACAAGAGTCAATTCAACTATCAATTATATGCTCCACCCTAAGCATCTTTCACAAGCAAACACAGAGAGCTAATGCTAGAATTGAATTTACAACTTCAATCCATAGATAAAAACATGAGTAAATAACTGAATCCATTTCAAAACAACAATAAATCTAGTAATTAACTATACCCAAAAGCTAATTTGTGTATTCGATTACATAATCACACCCCCAAGGTAATGGGGTTTAGCCAAGAATAGTAAAAAGTAAGTAAGAGTAACCAAAATTATGTTCCATCAAGATACCAAAATCTTTAATACCCAATGCCAAAACCTAAGACTAAAACCATCAAACCTCAACATCTTAGCTCAAAGTGTTCAAGAGAATAAAAGTTTCTATTAGTAAAATATTCAATAAAGTAAATTGGTGCCGCTGCTAGGGAGTGGTGTTTAGAATTCTTTTATTGAAGTGTTTTTGTGAACTGTTTTGGTTGTTTTCTCTCAATATGTTAAGAAATGAGTGTGAACGGGAGTAATGCTGCTAGTCAACTTGGGAACAATGATGACATCAGAAACTTAAACAATGTCAATCAAATGAGAAGCTCTAGTGCTATTCACTTACCCCCAACTATGGGCAACACTATTTTTCATGTGACCGGAACTATGCTTCACTTACTGCAAATGAAAGGTTTCTTTGGGGGACTTGCTCATAAGGACCCTCATGATCACATTCGAAATTTTGTGGGTGTGTGTGAACCATTCTCCTATAACAATATCTCTCAAGAGTCAATCCAGCTCCATTTGTTTCCCTTTTCTCTAGTAGGGGAAGCAACAAAGTTGTTATACCCCGTATCCAAAAAGGGAAATGAAGCAAATTTTGGGAAGTTGCAGGTGCCAACCACGGACCGTAGTGTGGTCCATGGATTGGCAACCCTGCTAAGTCTTTTAAGGCTCAGGACCACGGCCAGACCCACAGACCGTAGGTGAGACCATGGTCCGTGGTCGGGATCCGTGGATCACTGGACAAAAATTGACTCTCTTACCACGAATGACGATCCACCAGGACAAACCGTAGGTCAGACCACGGTCCGTCACCAGGGGTCCATCAGTGATGGGCTGCCAGTTATTTTTAGGGGCAGTTGGGTCTTTAAATAATTAATTAACTCCTATACTACATCATTTTACCCTTCACTAAGACCCCTATATAAGCATTATAAACCCCCAAATTAGCGCATTCACTTTATTCTTTCAAAATCACAAAAGAAAAGCTCTCCAAAATATTTCTCTCTCTAAAAACGTGAAGAAGAAGAAGATTCAAACTAGGGTTTCAAGTCAAGGCCTCAATTCCTCTATTGAAGGCTAGTAAGGTATGATAGTTTTCATCCAGGGATTCCCTCCATCTGTGGAGTTCCCAAATTCCTCTATTTCAAAAGGTAGAATTCCCCAATTAAGTTAGGGTTTTCTTCAATTACAATGGGTTCTTTTGGTTATTGATTTATATAATTGAATTATGATATATTATGCATGAATTGATAAAATATGATGATTTTATAATGATTTCCCCTATGAACCCATGTAATCCCCTATGTTTTCAAGTTATTAATAATATGATGTGGGATTTGAGCTTAAAGGAAGAGTTTTATGAAATTAAGCATGTATTGCTAGCTTTACCTGAATTAATGATGCAATCCATATATAACCCATGTTTTCTAAGCATTGATGATTGAAAGTGGGTTTTGAACTTGAAGAAGTAAATTATGGACTTGTCCATTTTCTTATGAAATCTATGAAAATGTATTAAGGATGCATTGACAGTAAAGTATCAATGATGATGTTGTTGTTGTGTTGTTGAAATGACATTCTCATAAGCACATATAATTATGATGTGAAAGGCTTTCTCACATAGAAAGGATTCTTAGGTTGAAAGGCTTTCTCACCTAAATGAATCAAGAGTAAAAGCTATCGTAATGAAACTATAATGGATTGGTTATCCTAGGATGCCTTTCGATGAATAATTAGGTCAAAGCAAGAAATGACTATTCCATGAGATTTATGCTTAGCACTGAGAGGATATTGAGATGGAAGCTCTCCTGTTAGTAGAGGTCGGGTTTCAAGAAGCAATCTCTTTTTCCCTTACCTATGTTCCCCTAGAGGATGATTGTCTTAGATAGACATTAGCTAGTCAATAGCAAGAAGTTCATGGTTCTACCTTGGCAAATAGGATAACCCTTTTCGGTGTGGGAGACATCAATGGGATCATGTTATTGCTCACATAGTCTCTATGTCGGTTAAGGAAAATTCACCACATTAAAAATGAACTAAGGTTACTTCAAGAAGTATCTCATCTAATTTCAAAGGTTTTAGAGATGAAGTTAGCTTGCATTGACCATAATTTTATGACTTATGTTTTATAACTTTTTTATATCATGTTTAGCTTGGTCAATTGCATGTCATGAAATGAAATGTCCCTTTTAGCATGCTTTAAATTTTTTATGCATGGCTATCATACTTGGTAGATTGTTTTGTACTAACGCATACTCTTGCCTACATTTTACCCAAATGTATGGTTTGATAGTCACGATCATCAGTTTCGTGGCTAGTGGTTGAGATCGAGATTTTTGAGCTTTGGTGAGTCCTCATGCTTCGAGGATGGAGCTTATTATTTTCAGTTTCTTTCATGTATTTCTATTTTGGAAATGATATATGAACTAGGCCCAATTTCTTTCTATTGTATTAGATGGCTATGATGAGACAAGTGTTTTAGATTTCCGTTTTTCTTTTATAAAATATTTTTTTGTACTTGTACTATTGTTTAACTCTTATTGTTCTATTTATTTAATATGATGAAAGCTTAGTGGCTTGTATGGAGTCCTTCGGGGTTCTATACACCATATTTCATATAGGGGGTTCCCCTGAGTCATGACAAACTTGGTAAATAGAGTACAAGGTTTAGAATGGTCCTAGGATGTCTCATAAGCTACGTCTAGTAGAGTCTTGTTCATAAGTGGGAAGCGTGCCACATTTATGAATGATAGGTTACAAGATGATTAGGAAACTCCACTTCTTTGATTACTCTTAAGTCATGTGATAGAATTTTACTCTATAAAGTGTCTCTCCTAATCCTTATTCTATGTTCTTCAGGATATGGCTACTCAAAGAGCTTATGATCGAAGGAATGTGAGGGAGAATGAGGAACAAGAAGCTCCTCCCCAAGCTCATCAAGTTTCAATCGATTCGTTGGCTGAGCAAATGTCTAATGCGGAGTTTAGGATTGCTTTTCAAGTGTTGGCTCAAGAGTGACAACCAAGCTAATACGAATGTTGCGGTTCCCATGAACCCAAATGTGGGTACGATGGCTTCAAGAGTGAGGGACTTCACTAGGATGAATCCTCTAGAGTTTCATGGTTCTAAAGTTGAGGAAAATCCTCATGAATCTATTGATGAGGTCTATAAGGTCTTGATGATCATGGGAGTTACACCGGTGGAAAGCACAGAGTTGGCCGCCTATAAACTAAAAGGAGTGGCTCAAATATGGTATAACAAATGGAAGGAAGGGAGACCGAAAGATGTGGGTCCTCTTGATTGGGAGAAGTTTAAAGCCATTTTTTTGATAGGTTCTTTCCCCTTTATATGAGGGATGCAAGGTGCTTGAGTTCATTAACCTCCGACAAGGGAGTATGAGTGTGAGGGAATATGATCTAAAGTTTGCTGAATTGTCGAAATATGCTCTAACAATGGTTGCGAATTCAAGGGCTAGAATGAGCAAGTTTGTTTCGGGTGTGTTCGAAATGGTGGTTAAAGAGTGTCGTACCGTTATGCTCATTCATAACGTGGACATCTCTCATCTCATGGTGCATGCACAACAAATTGAGGAGGAAAAACATAAGGAAAAGTCTCGAGAAGTAAAGAGGGCTAAGATCGGTGATGGAAATTTCTCTCATGCAAGGTACGATGGACAAGGTCGTCCTAGATTTCGATTAAGTTTTTCTGGTAAAAAATCATCCAAAGCTCCTCCTAAGTTCAACAAATATAGGGTGTCTAACCCTTAGCCTCAAGGAGGTAATGGTAGTGGATCTTCATTGCCTAGGTCTACTTGTACTTAGTGTGGAAGGAAGCACGAGGGTAAGTGCCTAGCCGGCTCAAATGGTTGTTTTGGTTGTGGTAAAAGTGGTCACAAAATGAGGGATTGTACAATGCTTGCGGCTAAAGGAAGAGAGGGCAATCAAGCTCCTCCTAGTGGTTCGGGTTCCAATGCTCCTAAGCAAAACCACTTCTCTGCACTTCAGACTCGTGGTGACTAAGAGAGTTCTTTGAATGTGGTTACTGGTATGTTGAAAGTTTTCCAACTTAATTTATATGCTTTACTTGATCCCGATGCTACTTTTTCTTTTGTGACACCATATGTGGCTATGAGATTAGATGTTCTCCCTGATGTGTTGTTAGAACCTTTTTCTGTCTCTACTCCTTTTGGTGATTCTATTATGGCTAAGAGGGTCTGTAGAAAGTGTCCTATTTCGTTGTCCCATAGAGTTACTCTTGTTGACTTGGTAGAGCGTGATATTCTAGATTTTGATGTTATCTTGGGTATGGATTGGCTACACTCTTGTGATGCTTTTATTGATTGTAGAACTCGTGTAGTCAAGTTTCAGTTTCCAAATGAGCATGTCCTAGAGTGGAAGGGTGAAAATTCTACGCCTAAGGGTCAGTTTGTCTCTTGTCTTAAAGATAGAAAGATGATTTCTAAGGGTTGCATTTACCATCTAGTTAGGGTGAGGGATGTATATTTTGAAACCCCTTCTCTTGAGTCGGTCCTCGTTGTAAATGAGTTTTCAAAAGTGTTTCCAAATGACTTACCCGATATTCATCCCAAGCGGGAAATAGACTTCGGTATTGACCTTTTCCAAGATATGTAATCTATTTCTATGCCTCCTTACCGTATGGCTCCGACAGAACTTAAGGAGTTGAAAGAACAATTGATAGATCTGTTTGATAAGGGTTTCATCCGACCGAGTATCTCTCTGTGGGATGCTCCAAATTTTTTTGTTAGGAAGAAGTATCTCTCAGTTAAACAAGGTGAAAATTAAACATAAGTATCCTCTTCCGAGGATAGATGATTTATTTGACCAATTGAGGGTCAGGGAAGATGAAATTCTAAAGACGACTTTTTGAACTTGGTATGGTCATTATGAACTTTTGGTAATGTCATATGGGCTGACTAATGCTCTGACGACGTTTATGGTTTTGATGAATAGGGTGTTTAGACAATACCATGACATGTTTGTGATTGTGTTCATTGATGATATTTTGATCTACTCAAGAAGTGAGGATGAGCATAATGATCATTTGAGGACCGTGTTGCAAATTCTTAGAGACCAACAACTCTTTGCAAAGTTTAGCAAATGTGTGTTTTGGTTACGTTCCATAGCTTTCCTTGGTCATATTGTTTTAAGTAAGGGTATTGAGGTAGATCCTAAGAAGATGGATGCGGTCAAGACTTGGCCTGTACCTCTAACTCCTTCGGACATTAGAAGTTTCTCGGGTTTGTCCGGTTACTATAGAATGTTTGTTGAATGATTTTCCTAGATTGCCTCTCCTTTGATCGCTTTGACTTAAAAGAAGGCTAAGTTCATATGGACCGAATTATGTAAAAAGAGTTTTCAAGAGTTAAAGGAAAGAATTACTTCCGCTCTGGTGTTGACCTTACCGGAAGGGACAAATGGTTTTGTGGTTTATTATGATGCCTTGAGAATTGCGCTAGGATGTGTGCTTATCCAAAATGGGAAAGTTAGGCAACTTAAAGTTCAAGAAAAGAATTATCCTACTCACGACCTTGAATAAGCGACTGTCATTTTTGCTTTAAAGATTTGGGAACACTATTTGTAGGGATTTCATGTAGATGTCTTTGCCGACTACAAGAGTTAGCAATATGTGTTTCATCAGAATGATTGAAATCTTCGCCAAAGAAGGTGGCTTGAGTTATTGAAGGATTGTGAAATGAGTGTTCTTTATCACCCCGGTGAAGCTAATGTGGTAGTGGATGCTCTTAGTCCATTATCTTAGGGTAGTGTTGCTCATATTGAAGAAGAAAATAAAGAGCTGGTTCGAGATGTTCATATATTGGCTTGATTAGGTGTTCAATTGTTGGAATCCACCAAGGTTGGTGTTATGGTTCACAATAGTTCCTAATTGTCTTTTCTGGAGGATCTGAAAGCCAGGCAAGGTTTTGATCCAATTTTGGTAGAGTTGAAAGGAGAGGTGCTTAAGAAATCCGTTGAGGATTTCTCCCAAGGGGGAGAAGGGATACTTATTATCAAGGTTATTTGTGCATTCCAAATGTTGATAACTTCAGGGAACCGATCTTGTCAGAAGCCCATTGTTCGCGGTATTCCATTCACCCAGGATCCATAAAGATGTACTGTGATTTGTGAGAGGTCTATTGGTGGAATGGGATGAAGAGGGATATTGTGGGATTTATGGCTAAGTGTACAAATTGCGAACAAGTAAAGGTTGAGAATCAGAAACCGGGAGGTTTGTCCCAAGATATTAGCATTCCTACTTGGAAGTGGGAAGCCTTGAATATGGACTTTATTGTTGGGTTGCCTCGCACCCGACGACAACATGATTTGATTTGGGTAATAGTAGATCTGATGACGAAATTGGCTCATTTGCTTCCCGTCAAGATTTCTTATTTGGCGGAGGACTATGCTAAGATGTACTTAAGAGAAATGGTAAAGTTGCATGGAGTGCCTTTTCAAATTATTTCCAATCGTGGTACCCAATTCACTTCTCAATTTTGGAAGTCATTCCAAAAAGGGTCTTGGTACTAAGGTTAAGCTTAACATGACCTTTCATCCCCTAACCGATGAGCAAGCGGAGCGTACTATCAAAACTTTGGAAGATATTTTAAGGGCTTGTGTGATTGATTTTAGGGGTAATTGGGATGACCATTTGCCATTGATTGAGTTTGCGTACAATAATAGCTATCACTTGAGTATTTATATGGCTCCATTAGAAACACTATATGGAAGGAGGTGTAGATCTCCAATTGGTTTGTTTGAGGTGGGTGAAGTTGCCCTAATAGGTCCCGAATTGGTATATGAGGCCATAGAGAAAGTTTGACTTATTAGAGAAGGGTTGTAAATGACTCAAAGTCCGAAAAAATCATATGCCGATATGAGAATAAGGGATCTCGAGTTTGACATTCATGATTGGGTTTACATGAAAATCTCATCCATGAGGGGTGTAATGAGGTTTGGTAAGAAAGGGAAGCTTAGTCCTCGATATGTAGGCCCTTATCAGATTTTGAGGCGTGTTGGTAAGGTTGCTTATGAGATAGATTTGCCAAATGAGTTGGCATTGGTGAATACGGTTTACCATGTCTCTATGTTGAAGAAATATGTTGGTGGGCCGACATTCATAGTTTCCTTAGAAGGGTTGGGAGTTGATGAAAGTCTTTCTTATGAGGAAGTTCTGGTTGAGAATTTGGACCAGCAAGTTAAGAAGTTGAGAAACAAGGAAGTCACGTCAGTGAAAGTATTGTGGAGGAATCCGTTAGTTGAGGGTGCTAATTGGGAGGCAGAGGCCGATATGATGTCCGATATCCTCACCTATTTCCTTCTACTCCTACTCTAGCTTAAAGTAATGAGTTCCTCCTGGTTTGACCTTTGATTTGGAGTCATGTGTTTTATGTGTATCCATGATTTCATTATGTTATGCATGTTCATGAAAAACTTGTGTTTTGAAAGAAAATGAGTTTATATGATTGATTTTTTCTTCATGGTGTTGTGCATTGACTGTGAGTTGCTTGTAGACTTCATGAGATGAATTAATGAACATGGTTTAGCTATGCTTTTTGAGAACAAATTGCACATAGGCTCCATGAGATTGTGTTGATCATGCTTTTAGCTTGGAGAAGGTAGTTCCTCCTTGAACATGAGCAATTTTTAAATTTCAGGCATATTGGGTTGCTAGATGTAGTTCCTACTTCCTTATGATGTAGTGAGTATGTTTAGCTTCAAATTGATGTTTCCTCTTTGTATATGTGCATTGCATGAATGTTGGGCTGTTAGAATTAGTTTCACCCCTCTTATGATGTTTTGATATTATCTTAGCTTTGAGTCGATAGTTCCTCCTTGGTTGTATGCATTACGTTGTAGGTTGTGTTGTTAGTTCCTCCCCTACTCTCTTAGAACTAGTTTGAATCTCATTCGAGGACGAATCGTCCCAAGGGGGAGATATTGTTACACTTTGTACCCGAAAAAGGGAAATGAAGCAAATTTTAGGAAGTTGCAGGTGCCTGCCACGGAGGCCAACCACGGCCCGTTGGTAGAACCATGTACCGTAGTGTGATTCGTGGATTGGACACCCTTCCAAGTCTTTTGAGGCTCAATACCACGACCATGCCTACGGACCACCCTGCCAAGTCATTTGAGGCTCAAGACCATGGCCAGACCTACGAACCATATGTCAGACCACGGTCCTTGGTTGGGGTCCTTAGTTCACTGGAAAAAAATCAACTCTTTTAGCACGAATGACGGTCACCAGGACGGACCGTAGGTCAGACCAACGTCCGTTGATGCTGCGCTCCAGTTATTTTTAGGGGCAGTTGTATCTTTTCCTAATTAATTAACTCATATACTACATAGTTTTACCCTTCACTAAGACCCACATTTAACATTTTAAACCCCCAAGTTATCCCATTCACTTCATTCTTCCAAAATCACAAAAGAAGAACTGTCCAAAATATTTCTCTCTCTAGAAACTTGAAGAAGAAGAAGATTCAACCTAGCGTTTCAAGTCAAGGTGTCAATTCCTCCATTGAAGGTTAACATTTGGATTCAAGGTATGATAGTTTTCATCCATGGATTCCTTCCATCCACGGAGTTCCCAAATTCCTCTATTTCTAAAGGTAGAATTCCCCAATTAAGTTAGGGTTTCTTCTATTACCATGGGTTCTTTAGATTATTGATTGATATGATTTAATTATGATCTTTTATGCATGAATTGACGAAATATGATGATTTTCTGATGATTTTCCCATGAACCTATGTAATCCCATATGTTTTCAAAATATGAATCATATGATGTGGGATTTGAGCTTAAAGGAAGAGTTCTATGAAATTAAGCATGTATAGTGATGCGTTGAGATTTGGAATCATTTAGGGCTTTATTTACAATGATTTAGTGTCCTCAAATGCTTCTTTTGTGTCAATAACTGATGTAAAACCCTTGATTTCCATGTATTTGAATTAAGGAACAAAACAAGGACACTAATTTGCGAAAAGGAACAAAATAAGATAAAGGAATGAAGAAAAGTACGCCTGGTGATCGCCAAGTCCACTTTGCGAATCACCAAACGGCCTCTTGACCGCCTAATGTTCCAGTGTGCCAAGCCCTGAAGGAGAAAATCAAGTTGGCGAGAGAAAGGAGTAGTCGGCAGATCGCCGAGTGGTTCCGCGATGCAGTGTTGGATTGCCCAAAGTTACAGACCTTGAGGATGCTGAAGTCCAAGGCAGAAGGGCGATGGAACTTACCAAAGGGCAAATCGGGGAGCCCGACTTACTTCGCCGAATGACTCTTCACAACACATTTTTGGCGACTATAAACACATTTTTGAACATTTAGTTTAGTATCATATTTTCATTACATCATTTATCATTTTAGCGATTAATATAATTTTTCAATTTGAACTCTGAGTATTGAGACAAGTTTTCCCTAGTTTTTCCTAAGCATTGGAGAATTGAGGTTTTTCACTTTTGAGAAATTGGAAGTGGGTCTTTCAGATTCTTCGACTTGGAGCATTGTAAGGACAAAATTAATCTTACCCAGTTGATGAAAACTCAATTTGGTAACGATTTTTATCTTTTTATGATGTCTAGCTAAAACCCCAATTCTTGGGGTGTGATTATGTAATTATGGGATGACTTAGTTTATGGGTATTGCTAATTCTTAATTTAAATGCTATTTTGAACTGATTCCAATCATTAATTGTTGTTTAATTTAAGAATTGTAGTTGCAAATATATTTCTACCATTGTATATTTGGCTTGCTCGAGGGAGAGGCTTTAAAATAAAGGTTATTGATTGATGGTCAGTGGGTATTGGGTTGTCATGTGTTCAACTCGAGAGAGTGAATCCTAAATCCTTTTCCACACATTTAGCTCGAGAGAGTGAATGGACTAAAGCGTAGGCTGTTCTAATTTTGCATGCTTGTTGATGTTCGAAAGAAATCAACTTGATACAGGGTAAATTGTTCAATAGAAAGTTTACCTCCTCTATAGTCTAGCTTATTGACTAATATCTAGCTATTTCCTAACAGTAGCAATTACCCATTTGTCAATATTAGCCTATAATCGATTCACATCCCAAGAACCTGTCTTATTATTGTTAATTCGTGTTGTTTGATATTGTTGTAGCTGATAATTAAAACCAAAATCCCCTTTATTTGACATTCGTGTCACCCCCTGATTTGAATCATGTTTTTATTCGAAAATGTTTATTCCTATGACTGATTTGATCATATTCGAACTTTCCTATTGAATCTTAAACTAATATTATTCCATATGGGATTCAACCCAACTCATTTAATTAGGCTATATACTGATTAACGATCATTGATGCTTAGAATTAGATGAAGTGTCGTTGAAACATTATTAACAAAAAATGGCACCGCTGCAGGGGAGTGGTGGTGGTTAAGATTCTTTTGGTTAAGTTGAATTTTGTTGTTGTTAGTCATAGTTGAATCTACTTACTTTTAGTTTTGGTTTTTCTTGTGTTTGTGTTTTGAGTAGAGGAAATGTGCTTATCTTGTAGCAATGGGGACCCACTGGACCACCCTCTTTTGAGATTGATTATTCTTAAGGATGACATCCTAACTTTCAAGGAATTGGAGGTGAGACTATCCATGAGTTGTGGCCAAGATTTAAGGCACTATTGCAGCAGTGCCCAACTCATGGAATTCCAAATAAGATGCTACTGGAGTGCTTGTACAGAGGTCTTGGTCCAAATAATAGAAAAGTGGCTGACCAACTTTCTCCGGGTTGTTTGATATGACAACCATATGAAACAACAGTCCAACTCCTTGATGGCATGATTAAGACCAACAAGGAGATAGAAAAGGACCAATAATTGGCCACATTGTTGACTTAGCTGGATGTCTTGGCCAAGAAAGTCATGGAATTGGAAGTAATGTACAAAAAGAGAGATAGGTACATTGCTCCTCACAAGCCTAGGAAGCCCAATGAGTATGAGGGTGGGCAGATTTTGGAGATACTCTTACTCATTCATCATAAAGTTAGAGAACACGAAAGACTGTTAAAAGAGATAAAAGAGAATATCTCGAAGCTGAACCAAATGACAACCTCTCATTCCTTGTTCATTCAGCTACTAGAAACCCAAATGGGTTAGGTGTTGTCTTGTCTCTACCCTACAAACCAAAATTGAGTGGGGGACTTGTGTCGTGCCACGACATTAACTAAGGCGCTTCTTGGGAGGCAACCCAAGTTTCTATTGTTTTATTTTTGGTTTAGAAATAATCATGTGTTGATTTTGCAGGTTGAAATGTAAAATGTAATTGAAAAGTGCAGGTTGGCGAGAAAAAGTCCAATCGGCCACTCGACGACGAGATTGATGAGCCCGACTTTGACCGCCGTTGGACTCAAGTAATTTTGAAATTGGAGTCTGTAAAACTCGGTGAGCCCAGGAGAAAATCAGTGTGTCACCGAATAGGTCGGCGATCATGACTTTGTCCGCCATTTGGAACCCCACATCAATTGGAAGTCCTCTAAAACTCGGTGAGGTAAGTGCCCACTCAGTGTGTCACCGAGTGGGTCGGCAAGAAAAATTAATGTCACCGAAAGGTTGGTATATATTACGCATAAAAGGTTGGTTTTTCGAACCCCGTACTTGTATTTGGTGGTTTTACTCATTCACAATCGTTTTGATCTTAGTGATGTGTGTTACGCCTCTCTGAATCATAAATGTGTGCTTGTTTGCCTGTTTTGGATTTGAATATCTTGCCTTTATTGCCTAAGTGTTGATTTCCCAAAATTTCATGCGTAAAATTGATCTAAATTGCTAGGTTGTGCTGAAATATTGTTGGGTCTGAGAATTTTTGAGCCAATCCTTTCGGCGAGCCCTATCTGGCTTGCCAAAGTGATTCGGTGACTCGCCAATCTATTCGTTGAGTCTGTCTGCAACTATTTTTTTGCAAATTTTCTTGAAATGAATCTAACTCTTTTTAATGTTTTTGCAGATATGGCTAGAACCAACCTCGACATGCTGCCCCGTAAAAGACCACGTGGCATAGTGATAAATAAAGGGGGAGCCAATCCTCCTAAAAAGGGAAGGATAGAGCCTCCAAAGGGAGGCAAGGGCAAGGGCAATAGGCCAGTGACTGAGGTTCCAGAGCACAACTCCGACAGTGAGGGAGAGTCCTGTGACTCCGAAGCTGCATTCTCTGAGACGGATGATGATCAGCCACTACAGTCCAGGGGAGCGGAGATCCGTGCTAGGTCTCGTCCTGACTCTTCGAGAGCTCCAGCAGCGACCCCTCTTACAGCAGATACAGTACCAACTTCGACACCACCTGTGGCCCCAGTGCCACCAGTATAGATTCCTCCTCCTTGGCTACTCAACTGATTAAAAGTCAAGGGACTGAGGACAATTCTAGAAGAGAAGCTGTTGTCCACAGAGGGCCTTGATGGTAGATATTCCACTACGAGGGACACACTCTAGTTTCACCGATTTGAGCAGTTCACCAGGCCCCGAGGCCCCTATATTCCTAAGTGGGTTCGGGAGTTCTACACATCATACGATGAGTTGGTACCCAAAGGCAAGAAAAAGGCCAATGCTTTCAGACCAGTGAAGTTTGTCATGGTCCGAAGAAAGGAAGTTGGGTGTAGAACTGATTACATTAATACTGTACTCGATATGGTTCTATGTTCTACACTTGCTTATGAGCGTTTTCCCTCACCACAATCCCTTGATGAATTAAAGGGCTAGCTTGCACCCTTGATTTTTGATACCACCCCGAGGTGGATTGAGGCAAGAGCTCCCATCGAGAATAAGGATCTAACTATTGCCGCTAGGTACTGGTTCGGGTTCATCAATAGCTCGATTATGTTCTCACAGAACACGTCCATCCTTCGCCACCCAAAGACGACATGTCTTGGATCCATCATTTCTAAGAAGACGATCAACATGGGACTAATCATTGATCAAGAGATGGCCATGAGGGCCAAGAAGCATTAGATGTCCCTTCCATTCCCGATTTTGATTACGGAGTTGTGCCGGTGAGTTGGAGTTCCTCAAGATGAGACGGGAGATTTTGAGGTCACTCCTACATTCCCCACTAATTTCTGGTGTATAGAGGCCAAGTACACTCAGGAGGAGGCAAACATGAGGAGAGCGGCTTCGGCGGACACATCCCCGAAGATTTATGTAGAGATGATTTCTGTAGAGGCAGCTTTGCCTACTCCAGCCTTCGGGCCTTCAGCTACACCCGTTCCCATAACTTCATCCCAGGCTCCTGGTACTTCTGCCACTTCTCGGCCTGCCAGAATTACTCAGGCTATGATCCTGTAAATGGAGGACTTAGACCATTCAGCGGATGTGAGGGGGACTCGATTAGAGGCTGCAGTACCATGGATGATCGAGAGTGCTATTCATGCTGCATTGACACCCCTCAGAACTTCTATTAATGATTTGAAGGCGAGAGTCGTAACTTGTGAGCATCGAGATGGGGATTCTTTTGAGGTGACATCTTTGAAAGTCGAGGTTGCAAATCTTAGTGTAACACCCCGGAAACTAGTAGACCAAACTAGAGCCACAAGCTAGGGTTCTAAGGTTTGCTGCATGAGAAATAGAGTCGTAGATGAGACCATACGTGCTTAGAATGAGGATTTTATTGGTAGAACGTCAAGGCACGTGTTAGACCTCATAGTTTAGGAGGTCATCTAGGGATTGGTATGGGGTTTCAAGGGCAAAGGCCAAGGCCAAGGGTGTAAAGCCTTAGCAAAGGGCCAAGATTGCCAAACCTTGGCCAAGACTGCCTCATGACCACGACCACTTCCATGGCCAGTGGTGTGGACCACGGTCCATGAAGCGGTCCATGAAGACCACTTAGCCACTTGGGAGGCAAGCCTTGAGGCCAAGCTACTGCTCCAAGTCCAAGACCACTTTCACGGCCAGTGGTGTGGACCATAGTCCGTGAAGATGCCTTAGGTTTTGGAAGTTTGGGAGGTTGAACGGAGCTACTGCCTAGAGGACCACGGGCACCACCACAGGATGTGGTACCCTTTAACGGTCCGTACAAGTGGGTGGGGCCACTGGACGGGGCTGCCTAGTTTAGGGGTTTTAAAGTAAATTCCTAATCGACTAGGTTTAAGTGGGGGTCATTTTTGTATGTATTTTATTCACCTATTTAGACTATTTTAAGTTATTAGCCCCCAATTTTAGGTCACTTTAAATTATACACAATTCGAAACCCCAAATCACTCCTCTCTCAA
The DNA here is from genome assembly GCF_019186545.1 of Solanum stenotomum. Lineage (NCBI taxonomy): Eukaryota > Viridiplantae > Streptophyta > Magnoliopsida > Solanales > Solanaceae > Solanum > Solanum stenotomum. Next base: position 24,071,934 of record NC_064288.1, read on the forward strand.
ATATTTTTCTCTCTAAAAAGAACCTCCATTAAAGAAGAAGCTAGGGTTGAAGCTAAGGTCAAGAACAAAGGCTCCATTACTAAGGGTTTGTGCTAGGGATTTGATTACGGTATGTTTAGATCTTCATCTATGGGTTCTTCCAGCCACAGATCCCCCTAGAATTTCCCTTAATTTGTGAAGAAGAACCCCAATCAAGCTAGGGTTACTTCCAATGTATGGGTTTTAGATGGGTATGATTCCAAATGGTTGAATACTACTCATATATGATTATTTTAGTGTTCATTCACGATATTATGAAGATTTTATGTGGATTCCTTGATTAACCCTAATTTTCAAATTATGTGGGTTTGGGTCTTTTGATGAGGAATTGATGATTCTCGCTAGATTATCTTGGGCTGTTATCATGTATAGAACTTATCCAAGAATGTGAATATCAAATCATGAATTGAACTAGAATTATGCATGTATGATAGAATATGAATTGTAATGATTAAGAATTGGGACATTTGATGAATTATGCTTAGAATTGCTTATGACTATGGCTTAGGGCAAATGTATCTTGTGATCTAGACTAGTATGATGATTGTGGATTAAAGCTTGAATGTAGGGCTTGAAGTAATAATGTTGATCACTAGGGCTGAAAGAGTAAGTCTTATATGATGAGATATCTTGCATATATGAAGAATGTGAAAGGTTAATCACCTAAAATGAATCATGCTTGTTAGAATAGAATAGCTTGAGGTTGAGTCTTATGATTCCTTCATGTATAGTTGAATTATGTAACTTGGGATGATAGATCTCATGGTAGATTGGGATGGTAGATCTCATGGTAGCTTGGGATTGAGGAATTAAGCTCTCCTAAGGTTAGCTTGAACTAGCATTGGTAGGATACTCTTCATGGTAGCTTGCATTAGTATAGGCATGGTAGCCTAGGATTGAGGATCTATACTCTCCAATGGGTAGCTTGAAGTTGTATGGTTTGAATGCCTTTATGGTAGCTTGACTTGGTTAGGCCAAGACCATTTTATGGTAGCTTAGGATTGAGACAATATACTCTCCTAAGGATAGCTTGGGGTTGATCATTAATACTCCCCTAAGGATAGCTTGCATCTTATTGAATGGTTGCATAGTGGCTAGGTTGGTATAGTTGGATCCTTCCTTTGATAGCTTAGATTGTATGATGGGATGTTTCCATAGTAGTTAGGTCTAGCATGGTAGTATGCTATTCTTTGATAGATTAGAATGAAAGATAGTTAGCATTGAGTAAGCTAGCCTAAAGGAGTACTTAGTGTGAGTGGTTGTATGGGATGCCATTCATACTTGGCACAAGTATTACTTGAAGCTACTTATGAAGTGTCCACTTATGTGATGTATTCATAGCTTGGATTGTTGCTATAGTTTCCTTCTATGATATGAATTGACTTAAGATGATAGTTCCTTGTCAATATGAAAGTAGGTCAATAGTGACACCTAGAAATGATGAATATGAATATGGTGACTTTAGGGATATGCTTGGTGTGTGTGGTATTATGGGATGCCTTACATGCATTGCACAAGTGCGCCTTGTGGTTACTTGGGTGTATAGTGCTCTTATGTCATGAAAACCTAGCTCTTGTTTATGAAGGTGGACTATGACCAAGAATGACGAAAGAGAGGTACTTAGCTTTGATAGTATTATGGGATGCTATGTTGGCCTTGTACAAGTATGCTTGAAGGTGGCTTGTGAAATAGTTCACTTGAATATAAAAGACTAATGGTTGAGGTATGAAGTTATGTATGTCTTATGTTGCATTGTGATGATATGGTACTTATGTTGGAGTATATGTTATGATTATGTTATTGTATTTTATGCTTATGTCTTATGTTGACTAACCATTTGAGATGTTTTATGATGTTATGCTACATTTTGTACTAACGCATATTGCCTACATTCTAATCAAATGTTGGGTGTTGGAGATTGAGTTTCTTTGGAGGCTAGGTATCTAAGGCGTTAGAAGACTTGATGATTTGGCGAGTCCTCATAGCTTCGAGGACAAACCCTTTTATGTTCCTTTTATATCTTTCCTTATGTTTTAGACTTTATATGGGCTGTGTCCCAAGACTTTTATTCATGTTATTCATAGATGGTTTGAGACAAAGATGTTAGTAAGATATCATTTTTTATGAAATGTTTTAGATTGAATGTTTTAAAGAAAGTTTCAATTTTCCCTACTTTTCTATGATGGTATGTTATGATGACGCTAAGGGCCTGTATTACACCCCTTTGAGGTCGAGTATGCCATGTTACGTCTAGGGGGTAACCCTGGGTCGTGATAAACTTAGTTGCAAAACATAAGGTTTTGGGATAAGTTTTAGGATCTCTCAAACCACGTCTAAGTAGAGTCTTATTCATGGGTTTGAGTCGCGACAAATTTATGAATAGAAGGCTATTGAATGCTTAGGAAAAGTCTCACTTCTTCATTCTCTTAGTCGTGCCATAGAAGTTTAGCTCTAGTAGGTCCTTATTCTAATGGTTGCCTATGATTTTTTAGGTTATGGCAAATACTAGGGCGAATGCTAGGAGGGAAGGAGAAGACAATGAGGACCAAGAGATTTCTCCCCAAGGTCCAAATCAAGCTCCTCCTTAAGTTCCAAATGACCCTCCAATTGGGAATGTTACTCTTGCGGAGTTTAGGGCTTCTATGCAATTGTTGGCTCAAGCCTAGACGGCTCAAGCCAATAGAGAGGTGGTGGCTCTGGCAAACCCTACAGGGGGATTGGGTTCCCATAGGATTAGGGAGTTCTAGAGGATGAACCCTCCGAAGTTTAGTGGCTCCAAGGTGGAGGAGGATCCAAATGGGTTTATAGATGAGGTTAATAAAACACTTGCTATCTTGTGGGTAACTTCTAGAGAAAAAGCGGAACTAGCCGCTTACCAATTGAAAGATGTTGCCCAAATTTGGTATGAGCAATGGAAAGATTCTACGCCGGTAGAGGCAGGTCCCATAGAGTGGGAGACTTTTAAGTTGGCATTTCTAGATAGGTTCTTTCCTCGAGAATTGAGGGAGGCTAAGTTGGAGGAATTCATAAATTTTAAGCAAGGCAACATGAGTGTCAATGAGTATGCCTTGAAATTCACTCTTTTGTCTAAGTATGCTCCATCTTGGTAGCAAGTCCAAGGGATTTGATGAATAGGTTTATGACGGGGGTGTCCGATCTAGTAGAAGAAGAATGTCGTATGGCAATGCTTGTTGATCATATGGATATCTCACGCCTCATGGTGTTTGCCCAACAAATAGAAGAGTCAAAACTCAAAAAAGAGAGGGCTAGGGAGAAAAAGAGGTCTAGGGTGGATAATGATGGGTCCAATGGACATAGTTGTTCTAGGAATCGACAAAAGTTTTCCGGACAAGGCAATTCTAATGCTCCTAAGTATAAGGATGAGAGGGTGTCTACCCCTTGGCCACAAGGGAAAGGTAGTGTGTCCCTACGGCCCACTTGTTCTAGGTGTGGTAAGAGGCATGAGGGTAAGTGTTTGGCCGGTAGAGATGGTTTTGATGGATGTGGTGATAGTGGCCACATGAAGAAAGATTGCCCAAAGGCAAAGGCTACTATAAGAGAGGGTAAGCAAATTTCCCCTAGTGGTGGGGACGATGAGCCTCCAAAGAGGAATGGGTTTTATTCTCTCCAATCTAGAGAAGATCAACAATGATCTGCTCATGTCCCTTCCGGTATGTGCTTCTTTCATGTTTTAGAAAATTTCCAGATTTATTGTCTTTTATGACTTGTTATGTTGGACTTGATGTTGTCCTTGACATGATTGATGTTTAGAAAAACATATGAGGGCTTACTCCCAAGGGGGAGATAGTGTACCTATTCCATAAGGTCTTTACATGATTATGTGTTGCTATGATCTCTTTATGTATGTCTATGAAGTTGTGTAGGCTTTTTTAGAATTGATCTACTTGCACTGTGTTGACTCATAATCTTTAAGTCAATGTGCATCTTAGGCTCCATGAATTTATGTTGAGCATGTTGTAGCTAGGAGATGCTAGTTCTTCCTTGGAAATGATTATATAGGTATCTCTCTTGCATTTTGAGTTGAATTAGGTATGTTTAGCTAGGAATTGAAGTTTTCCTTGGTTGTTAGTGTGGATGTAGATGTAGTGCATGCATGATGGGCTGCTAATCTAGAGTCGCTTCCTTTAAGAAGTTTTTAGAAAGGTCATTCGAGGATGAATGTTTCCAACGGGGAGATATTGTAACACCACAGAAACTAGTAGACCAAACTAGAGCCACAAGCTAGGGTTCTAAGGTTTGATGTATGGGAAATATAGTCGTAGATGAGACCTTATGTGCTTAGAATGGAGAATTTATTGGTAGAGCGTCAAGGCACGTGTTAGACCTCATATTTAGGAGGTCATCTATGGATTGATATGGGGTTTCAAGGGCAAAGGCCCAGGCCAAGGGGGCAAAGCCTTAGCCCAGCGCCCAGACTGCCCAACCTTGGCCAAGACTGCCTCATGACCACGACCACATTCACGACCAGTGGTGTGGACCATGGTCCATGAAGTGGTCCGTGAAGATCACTTAGCCACTTGGGAGGCAAGGCCTTGAGTCCAAGCTACTTCCCCAAGTCCACGACCACTTTCACGGTCAATGGTGTGGACCACGTTCCATGAAGTGGTTCGTGAAGATGCCTTAGGTTTTGGAAGTTTGGGAGGTTGAACGGAGCTACTTCCAAGAGGACCAAGGGCACCACCTCGGGACGTGGTACCCTTTCACAATCCATACACGTGTGCGTGACCACTGGACGGGGCTGCCTTGTTTAGGGTTTATTAAGTAAATTCCTATTCGACTAGGTTTAAGTGGGGGTCATTTTGTATGTATTTTATTCATATATTTAGTCTATTTTAAGTCATTAGCTCCCATGTTTAAGTCACTTTACATTAGGCACAATTCAAAACCCCAAATCAGTCCTCTCTCAAATATTTCTTTCTCTAAGAAGAACCTCCATTGAAGAAGAAGCTAGGGTTGAAGCTAAGGTTAAGAACAAACGCTTCATTGCTAAAGGCTTGTGCTAGGGCTTTTATTAAGGTATGTTTAGATCTTCATATATGGGTTCTTCCACCAATAGATCCCCCTAGAATTTCCCCTAATTTGTGAAGAAGAACCCCAATCAAGCTAGGGTTACTCCTAATGTATTGGTTTTTGGTAGTATGATTCCAAATGGTTGGATACTACACATATATGATTATTTTACTGTTTATTCATGATATTATGAATATTTTATGTGGATTCCTTGATTAACCCTAATTTTCAAAGTATGTGGGTTTGGGTCTTTTGTTGAGGAATTGATGATTCTTGCTAAATTCTCTTGGGTTGTTATCATGTATAGAGCTTATCCAAGAATGTGAATATGAAATCATGAATTGAACTAGAGTTATGTATGTATGATAGAATATTAATTGAAATGACTAAAAATTGGGACTTTTAATGAATTATGCTTAGAATTGCTTATGACTAAGGCTTAGGGCTAAAGTGTCTTGTGATCTAGACTAGTATGATGATTGTGGATTAAAGCTTGAATGTAGGGTTTGAAGTCATAATGTTGATCACTAGGGCTTAAAGAGTAAATCTAATATGATGAGATATCTTGCATATAGGTAGAATGTGAAACGTTAATCACCTAAAATGAATCATGCTTGTTAGAGTAGAATAGCTTGAGGTTGAGTGTTATGAATCCTTCATGTATAGTTGAATTATGTAGCTTGGGATGGTAGACCACATGGTAACTTGGGATTGAGGAATTAAGCTCTCCTAAGGTTAGCTTGAACTAGCATTGGTAGGATGCTCTTCATGGTAGCTTTCATAAGTATAGGCATGGTATCCTAAGATTGATGATCTATACTCTCCTATGGGTATCTTGAAGTAGCATGGTTAGAATGCCTTCATGGTAGCTTGACTTGGTTAGGCCAAGACCATTTCATGGTAGCTTAGGATTGAGATACCATACTCTCGTAAGGATAGCTTAGGGTTGATGATTCATAGTCCCCTAAGGGTAGGTTGCATCTTATTAAATAGTTGCATGGTGGCTAGGTTGGTATACTTGTATCCTTTCTTTGATAGCTTAGATTGTATGATTGGATATTTTCCATGGTAGTTAGGTCTAGCAAGGTGGTATGCTATTCTTTGAATAGACTAGAATGAAAGATTGTTAGTATTGGGTAAGCTAGCCTAAAGGAGTACTGATTGTGAGTGGTAGTATGGGATGCTATTCATACATGGCACAAGTATGACTTAAAGTTACTTATGAAGTGTCCTCTTATGTGATGTATGCCTAGCTTGGAGTGTTTCTATAGTTGCCTTCCATGATATGAATTGACTTATGATGATAGTTCCTTGTCAATATGAAAGTAGGCCAATCGTGACATCTAGAAATGATGAATATGAATATGGTGACTTTAAGGATATGCTTGGGTTGTGTGGTATTATGGGATGCCCCACATGTATTGCACATCTGTGCCTTGAGGTTACTTGGGGGTATAGTCCTCTTATGGCATGAAAACCTAGGTCTTGACTATGAAGGTGGGCTGTGACCAAGAATGACCAAAGAGAGGTACTTAGCTTTAATGGTATTATGGGATGATAGCTTGGCCTTGCACAATTATGCTTAGAGGTGGCTTGTGAAGTATTTCACTTGAATATGAAATACTAATGGTTGAAGTATGAAGTTATGTATGTCTTATGTTGACTTGTGATGATATGATACTTATATTGAAGTTTATGTTATGATTATGTTATTGTATCTTATTCTTATGTTTTATGTTGACTAACCATTTGAGATGCTTTATGATGTTGTGCTATCTGTCATACTTGGTACATTTTGTACTAATGCATATTGACTACATTCTAATAAAATGAAGGGTGTTGGAGATTGAGTTGCTTTAGAGGTTAGGTTTCTAATGCGTTAGAAGACTTGAAGATTTGGTGAGTCCTCATAGCTTCGAGGATAAACCCCTTTACATTCCTTTTATGTCTTTCCTTATGTTTTAGACTTTATATGGGCTGAGTCCCAAGACTTTTATTCATGTTATTCATAGATGGTTTGAGACAAAGATGTTAGTAAGACTTCCCTTTTTATGAAATGTTTTAGATTGAATGTTTTAAAGAAAGCTTCAATTTTTCCTACTTTTCTATGATCGTATGTTATGATGATGCTAAGGTCTTGTATTAGACCCCTTCGCGGTTGAGTACGCCGTGTTACATCTAGTGGGTACCCCTGGGTCGTGACACTTAGGAACGACGTGGACTATTTGAAGTCCACTAACTTCACTTTATTATTGGAGGCAACAGATGATGCGGATTCCCCGGCCAGTTCTGACATTCCTCCGGCCACCACTGGAAATGTGCCAATGGATGATATGGCAGTTTATGAGTTAGAGGCAGAGACCGATGAGGAGTAAATTAAGGTATGAGAGGAGATAATCTATAGAAAGTTTCTTGATCTAGAGGAGACGATTGTACAGTCACTGATTCAGACGTCGCTGACAGAGACATCTCTGACAGGCCTCAGTGGTTCGAGCTCTGCTGCTACTACACCAGGCACTGATGCCGCGACAGATGAAGCGACTGCATACACATTCTTTCCTTTACCTCCCTCTCTGTCTTCTTTATTGATTTCCAGTATTTTATTGCATTTGAGGACAAATTGCTTTTTATTTATAGTGGGGTGAGGTATCTCCATACCTACCTCTTGTGATTGTTATTTTTGTATATATTGGGTTTTTGTGTTTAACTTGTGTTTTGACTTTGTTTTGTGGATGTTTGAGCTTCTGGTCCCTTGTTTTTAACTGTAATTAATTTTTGGACCCTTCCGAAAATTTTTGCCGCCTTTTGTGTATTTTATTGTGGCTGTTTTTGTGCAAATTCGAGTGTCAGTTGTGATTAATACTGATGACTTAAATAGTGCTCTTAACAGGAAAAAATAAATGTGCGGCTACGATGAGGCCAAATGAAGTTGCATAAGGCAATATGTGAACTCTTTGCATCACGTTCTGACTAGCCGATTATTGAATTGAGTTTCTTGTTATGAATATTTCACACTAGCGAAAGTGTGGAATCTTGTTTGATATTGGTGCCAATGCCTTGTGTGATGAACTTACCATGAATCATGTGTGATGACACCTAGAATTTACCCCGTTGGACCGGTTGACTAAGTGATGCAAGCTCTTGAAATAATCTTAGGCAACAATTTTAAAGAGTGAAATAATTTGACACTATACCTCTTTTGTGGCCTGCCTAGTGAGTGTGTGAACTTTGCTTGAACACCCTTTGAGCCTTATCCTTTTCTTGGAAGAGACTTGATGTAACACCCCGGAAACTAGTAGACCAAACTAGAGCCACAAGCTAGGGTTCTAAGGTTTGATGTATGAAAAATAGAGTCATAGATGAGACCTTCCGTGCTTAGAATGAGGAGTTCATTGGTAGAACATCAAGGCACGTGGTACACCTCGTAGTTTAGGAGGCCATCTATGGATTTGTATGGGGTTTCAAGGGTAAAGGCCAAGGCCAAAGGGGTAATGATAGCATCCAAGGAAGCTCTACTCCATTGAAGGACAAGGATGACGCTTTAGAAACTCCAAGGAGGCCCATAACAAGATCTCAAACCAAGGAGTTCAATGATAAGTTCAATGGGCTTCAATCGCTGATCCAAAGGTTTCTTATTGGGGAAGAAGAGCTCAAGCCCAAGGGAGAGGAATTGTCCAAATGCTACAATTATTTGGTGGCCCAAATTCAAGCCCAAGATGAGGAATTTTAAGGTCCAATTTCGTGCAAAAAAGGTCAAGAAGAGTCCAAGAATCAGCCACAACAAGAGTTGCTTTCTGCCCAAGTTTTGAGAGA